>NC_039362.1:190068723-190368723 GCF_003573695.1 Papaver somniferum | reverse complement strand
TTTTGTTGAAAGAAAGTACCTGGTAACACATCCATAATAAAAATTAATTTTGATCAGAACCACGCTAATATCTTAATGAGGTAATCCATAATCGATCTCGAGCGATTAAAAAAAATGCACAAAGTTGTAGATTCATGCTGATAACATGTTGAAGGACAAATATAGAGAAAACAGATCTTATTCACTAGATATTAATATAATATTAAATAGGAATAAGCCTCCATTTAAAGGCTACGGTGTAAACCTTGGTTAAATATGGATGGGCGGCACACATAGGCCAAAGTCCCTATAACAGATAATCATTATCTGTTTTGAATTAAAAATTGTGTAAGTGGGGCCATAAAGTTGAAAACGGACGATAATTGGCCATCCCCGATAAAAATTAGGAATTGCCACCGGGCCTAGGTTATTCCAAAGATGATGTATAAAGGCATTTGGGAATGGCTTGGGAAGAGCCATAAGACCCAGTCTAACCGCAGGAGGAGGAAGCGTCTCTAATGATACTGTGTGGTTTGGTGTAGCTGGAGAAGCAGGGATAATCGATATTGATGTAGTTAAGAAATCGGGGTAGTGAAGTGGCTACAAAAAATGCGGAGATGATTTGGATGAAAAATAGGTGAAAGAGAAACGTTGGGGTAAAATAAAAGAAGATACGCGAGTGGAAAAAAAAAGGGAAAAATATGGTTTAGTCCAAAAAAATGGCTTAGTCCAGCTCGAGTTAACTAGGTACGGATTAGTCCAAATATATGAAAAGTACACTAATAACCCTTGTTATAATTTAGTTTTGCATTTTAATCCAAAATAACTCATAATGATGTCATCAATTTTAAATAATATATAAATAATTAAAAAATAATTTATCTTTCGAACCGCTCGTCCAAAATTCACAAATTTAATATATTCGGAAAGCTCTTTTCGAGATCTACAAAAGAAGTACCCATATGACTATAAAATTTTCATTTTCATTTTCTTTTTTAATTCACACATCGGAAGAAATACTGAAAATCCAACATTCATGATAGCCAGCTGCAACTTTTCAACCACGCCAAGCTCGTGCTGAATAATGGAAGGATTCACATAGGATAGGGTAGCAGTTAACCTGCATCCAATGAAAAACAATAAAACATAAGAAACCACAACTTAAAAAGAAATTGATAACCTTTCCCCAACAACCACATAAGAAACAAAGCTTAGAAAAAGATGAAAATGAAAAGTTAGGAAGTTATTAAATTAAAGAGACACAATCCATTTGGGCCTAACTGCACAAACTTAATATCAACAATTCCGAACCAAAATTTCCCTTCCTGACATATCAGTCACATGCTGCAAACCAAATTGAAACATACTAGAGTACAATACTACTTCCACAAAAAAACCATAACTTTCAAAACATGCATAAAGTAGATCATTCACAATCACACACAAACCTATTTTTGCATGGGAATTACATAGATACACCAATGTACAATGTTGTAAAACACGAGAAACCTACTTTTTCATGTAAAATACACAAGTGCACCAATATGTTCACCCCTGCCAAACATCCACAAAACCGATCATTCATAACCACAACCAACCTACTTTTTCATGGAAAATACAAAGGTGCACCAATATATACACCACTGCAAAACATGCATAAAACCTAGTTTTTCACCTAAGATATCATAATGCACAAAATCATATTATCAGATGATACCAACATGAATGTGGGCATAAAAAAGGGAACCAAGTATACAATTAGACCAAATACCTATCTCCATGTTGAAACATCTCGAGTTTCAAGCATAGAAGCATGAAGCGAGGACCCATCTTTATCAGCTTTGACCTTCATTCCCTGCAATTAAGAGAAAGAAAAAGGTTGAGAATTTGAGACACATATGTTACTAATGATCTAATTCCTAAACAATCATTTGATCCCCATCCAAATCAAAAGTTTTAACATATGAGATAAGCAAATGACAGTCATAGAAACAAGGTTCCAACATTCCAGGGTGAACATATATCTCATAATAAAAGCATAAAGATAACTACATACATAGCACTCAAAACTACTAGATAAATTGAACAAAATTGTGAAATAATTAGCTAAAACAAATTCATACAAGAAATAAGAATCACAGTTTCCCTTCCTAACAAATCTACACATGCTGCAAACCAAATTGATACATACTAAAGCTCAATATAGGTGTACAACTATGTGCACATTAAAAATCAACATCTGTGACATTATGTTCCACAATAACGATCAATAGGTGTATAATTATGTACACATTAACTAACAGGTGTACAACAGTGTACACATAAAAGTCAACATGTGTACAATTCTGTACACATTAAGAATCAACATGTGTACAACTATGTACACATTAATAATTCAATATTTTTACGTCAAATTTTAAAGTCAAATTTTACGTGAGACCTTCACTCAAGACACATATTTGGACACAACAAACTTGTATTTTAACAATTCCAGACTTTGTAAACCATGCAACCTGAATGTGTGAGTGTGAATGAATGGGCAAGTAAGTTACTTAAGGATCATGCAAGGCTTACAAAGTCTATGAAAAGTTAGAATAGTAAGTGGCTCTAATAAAGAAAACTTCTAGTTCCTTTAACGAAAATTGAATATGAAAGTAAACTAAATATGATAGCATTGGGTTCGAAACTGAATGAAAATTATATTAGAAACGTCATCTAGTTTAAAACTTCAAAAAATCTAAAATCATCCTAAATCTGAAAACTTCAGCACAACCTCAAATCCTAGTACAGGCTAGGTGAATGATAACCCGAGCTTCTTATCTTACAATCACCCCTTCAAATATATATATATATATATATATATATATATATATATAAGAAAAATAAGTCTTTATGCATGAATTGTAGACGATTAACGATCAAAACCAACGAATTCTCAACAAAATTTTAATAAACCTTAAATTTTGGTATGTTTCTTCATGTTCATCCTTCAAATGTACAACTATGTATACCTAAATAACATAACATGTTTATACAACTATGTGCATATTAAAAATCAACAGGTGTATAATTATGTGCACATTAACTAACAAGTGTAGGACTATATATACATTAACGATCAACAAGTGTACAACAATGTGCACATAGAAAGTTAACATGTGTATAATTATGTACACATTAAGAATCAACATGTGTACAACTATGTATACATTACCAACTCAATACAAAACCAGTTGAAAGTCAGATTTTACGTGAGACTATGTACATACAAAGCGCAACAACATAATTAAAGCAAAGTCAAACCTAAATGTAGAATTTTCCACATGGACCCGTCGACATATGACTTACGTCTCTTATTAGAATAAACATTAAACTTTTTAATGTAAGGAGAAATATCAACAACACCTAGCTCTTGTGCAATTATGAAGTGGCATCAACATCCATGTAAATAGCACCACCAAGTTGCACCAACAATATGGTACAAAAAACTCAACACCATTTACGTGTCAAAGAAAAAATTATATATATAAGACAAAGGATGTTGAGCAGTCACATAGAGAACATACAAATAGCCCAGAGATGCATTCCACGAAGTCCGGTAGACCAAATTAATTTGGTGCAAGCTCCATGTGATACCTAACATTATTAATCCGATACAAGGGAAAATAATGTAAGGGGTTTCCTTATCCCCATGATATAGATGACACAACGTTTTAAATTTAGTTAATTAACCACATGAAGATCGACATGGGGACTTAATCATAACAAAAGTTATCTAATTCAAAATTCTTCTAAATCAACATGTGTATATTTATGTACACATTAAGAATTTTTTTAAATCAACATGTGTACAATTATGTAAACATCAAGATCAACATGTATAAAACTATGTAAGACAAACTAATTTTAAAAGCAATTAACAGCAAAATCGCAAACACTCAATCAAGTAACGGCAAATTCAAATTGGTGAAGGATTATTCAGATGAGTGTATATGTGGTTAACATTTTTGTGTGGCATATCACCATTGTGAATCAAGTAACAGCAAAATCTTACCGTTATGCGTCTTCCCACGGGCATATCACTTGGTTTTTCAACAATTTCTAAACCATTGACCACTGCAAGTACAAAGTGGACTTGTCTTTATTCATTTAGTACTGGCTTTGGAATTGTCGCCCATGTTTCAAGAAAAGTAGACAATTCTCTTATTGTCAAGTGAATAAGGCCTAGCATTTAAAATCAATATATACAAGTCAAAAGAAAAGTAAGAGTTAAAATAAGAAAATAAACTCCCGAAGTAGTTGTCGTATATTGTTCAACCACAACGATATCAAACCGACTTGGCCAACATAAAATTAGGGATTTCGTCAAAAACGTCCTTTTACATGAATCTACATAAGCGTGTCATATATTCTGGGTTTTATGTATCTTCTTCCAAATCCCAATAAGTTGATTCCTGTCAGATCCTCACATTAATTAAAGGTATGAATTTATCCCATGGAACACCGGGGATCTATCAGTACATGTGGATATATGTGGCTCCTCCTATTAGTACATGTGGTGTTAATGTGTACAACTATGTACACACTAACAATAAATATGTGTATAATTATGTACACATAATATTCAATAAGTGTATAACTATGTATGCTATAACAATCAACATGTGTATAATAGTGTATACATTAATATTCAACACGTGTACAACTAGGTTCACATACGCAACACACATTGACAGCTTCTAGTTTGAGTAAAATAGGGAAGTGATAATGCTAAAGGTGCAGGAATATGGATTGCTTTCGTATAATTATGTACACTTGTGTATAATAATGTACACATTAATATTCAGCACTTGTACAACTAGGTTCACATACGCAACACACGTTGACAACTTCTAGTTTGAGTAAAATAGGGAAGTGATAATGCTAAAGGTGCAGGAATATGGATTGCTTTCGTATAATTATGTACCGTTCATGAACAAACAAGCAGAAAACACCAAGATGCAGAGAGAAAAAAAATAGAAGAGTGGAGAAACAAAGAAACAACAGAATGCCAAAACTTAACAAAATGCATTTTGAAATACTATCGCATACAAGAAAGAAATTTCACACCTTTTTTTATCAAGATCGAAGACATATATATCACCCAAACAATTAACAGCTGACAACCAATGTCCGTCTGAACTTGCGAACATCCTTGTTATGGGTGGCTCACTAGGCGTTAAATCACTATGAACGTACCGGCAAGGTGTGAAAGTATGTAAAAAATTTCTACTTTTAACTTTAACAACCTGCAAAACCAAAAAATTGAATTAAAACAAAAATGAATCTAGTATGAAACCCATACAGCTAACTAGATATCGATGCCACTCTCTAAAGAGAATTCATAATTAATTCTATGCTGATTTTCTACTATGCATGTGCAACTTTATTAACACTGGTGAATATGAGTCAAGCGTTTTTAGACCCTACAAACCCTCAATATAGAAACTTACTCCTCATTCTAACATCTTGAGCTTCAGTTATTTATTGCTCAGTACTGAGCTCACCAACATCAAAAGGCCTAACTACTAAAAAATTAACAGAAAAAAAAACTGAAGTGATGAATTTATTGGAAATGCTTACATAAACCTTTTTATCTTGTCCTGCAATAATCAACTCTGAAAACTTTCCAATGAAAACCATGGAATGAGCAAATGGAAGTTCACAACGTAACTCCTTTTTGGCAAGCTTAGAAGTATTTTTCTTCAACTTTTGAATATCTAAAATGGTGTGGCTTCTCATGGTCGAAATATGCAAACAACATTCAACTACAAGACATGGTGGTGGATATTATCTTCGATCTGCTTTTAATGCTAATAAGCTACGACGTGCTTGCACTCCTTTTTAGAGCCAGTGAACAAGTAAAACATCCAAGGACTTGGAGTTCTGAGCTAATATCATAAAAGCATCATTTTTAAGTGTATTCTGCACCAATTGCATGCGCACTCTTTGTGGTGCAGGAAAAATATTATGTGGGGCAAAGTTGGTGAATTTCTGAACCATAATTGACGTGTCTTAAAGTATTAAGGAGGTCAAAGTTTCACCCGATTCTTTTTTTTTTTTTTTGATCGGTAAAGTTTCACCCTATTCAACACATTACAAGAGAAAACAGAGCATTAGTGGAACAAACCTTTGTTGTCACTAGGAACTGCTATCGTTAAGGCTATGAAATCATGAGTGTGAGCTCTTACATAATCAACATAGACCCACTTATTTATCACTTCTGTAGAGGAACTAGCATTGGCAGACTCGATGGTATCACTAGAGAGCTTATATTGAATTACCTTCATAACAAATGATAACACAGATTATTAGCATTACACAAATAAGAAGTGAACCGTAAAATCAAAACCTAAAAATATAACAACTAAGGGTTTTCAAAGCTGGACCTCTCAATCGATGTCTAAACATCTTAAGATTTCAATCAAGAAGAACAATTAGGGGTAAAGCCAGATTTCTAATACTCAAATATCGAAATCAAAAAAATAGATAAATACAACAATGATTTCTTCACATTTCAATCAAGAAGAGGTAGCTAGGAATTGAACTAACCTTTCAAATTTGAGTACGAAATTAAGGTCTATTTGAGTATTTCTGATACAGAGAGCTCCGTAAAATCGAGCTTATCGTCATCATCTCACTTGCCTTCCTCGGAATGACGCTATGTTTTTGGTGAGATAATGAAAATCAAAACTGGAAGGAACAATTACAAGAGATAATGTATCAACAAGATATGCTCATTGTTTACCTTTCTTTATCATCCGACAAATCCATCGACAATCATTTCCATTAAAATAATGACTCAAATATGGAGTAGCAGAAAACCTAATCGATGATGAAGACGAAGAAAAAATATCGATTCTATCGGTAATTGTTTTTCCTAAACATTTTTGTTGCAATTGTTGTTGGTGATTTCTTCTCTCTTCCACACAGTTTCAGCTAATTCTTCAAGAACAGATGTCGATGATGTCGGATGTTGGTGATAATCAGATTTTGGTTTTGAAGATGGAGATTGAATCGATTTACATTTTCTTAGACTCAATTTACGAATTCTAACTCCGTTGATTTATATCAAAACTTTTTGAGATTTGATTTCAGGTTTCTCCGTCGACGAAACCTAATTCTTTTCAGAAACGAGAAGAGAGAAGAAACGAATTGGGCTAGGAACAAACTACTCTAGATTTTGTACGAGAGTTATTTTTGTCATCTAAAAAATTCATTTTGGACTGAATCGTTTGGAAAAAGGAGTAACCCGTTCTACATTTGGTAAATTTGGATCTCCTAGTATGAGGCTTGAGGTCACTGTACTAGAGTGTTTAAAATCCCAACTAATATGGGATTAAACGTTAATTTCTAAAAAAAAAAAAAAAAAAAAAAAAAAAAAAAAAAAAAAAAAAAAACACGGGTGCTCAAGAGAATTGAGTATGGGTTAGAGACTCGGTTTCCATTGTGGTCGCCAATGTTTTAGGGTCATAGTAGAAATAGCTTCGAGATACTAGACAACAACATGCCCAATTCCCAAAACAAAAGACAGAAAGATAGAGAAAGAGACTCCATTTCCAATTACTATTTCTTTTACTTTTATAGACTTTCCTTCCTCGCCTCCTTACAACACGTCTTCTTCCTTGTTTATTAAAAAAATGACTTTCCTTCCATCATAAGCTAGCCTTGACTACCTGGTCAGTAACCTTCACTTTCATCGACCTTCTGTTTCTCTTTATTACCGTTGGATATTATATTTGGCATGGTACCAAGCCTTCTTTATTGGGCCGGGTCGAGTTCATTTAAGGCACGACAATGCGCAATACTCGTTGACATGGATGCAGTGCTCAATAATGGGAAAGGTGTTGTAGCGGCAGTAGTTATAGATTCTTACATTAATCACTTGGGAAGTGGTGTTATATACTTCAAAACATTCTCATATACTGTGGCATAGGCAAAAGCACAGAGTTTCGGTATTCGGTTGTAAAATTAAAGGCTACAGGTATCCAGAATCATTGGGGAGGGAGACGCTGCAGAATTTCCTAGAACTATTATAAGGAAAAAGATGAGATACCATGAAGTATTTGTTCAAAAGAAAAATTTGATCCGAGATCGCATCAATGACTTCATTGATATTATTTTTACGGTTGTCCCTAAAGACGCTAATTCTATTGTGCATGACTTAGTTCAATGCACAAGTCTAACTATATAAATAGATGGTGGGTACATGATGAATCTCTTAATTGCATTATGAAACACCTCATTTTCAATGAGGAATATCAATAAAGATATGTTTCCTTCAAAAAAAAAAAAAAAGAACACCATGTCTTACGGAAAAAAAAAATCAAAACCACCTGAAAAGTTAAAACCATTTTTCGGGCACAAACCGAAAAAGCGAATCAGATTTAATTCTTCTGAAAATCAAAAATTGTTCTCTTCTTAATTATCAAATAAGATTGATTTTTGTGAGTGATGACATATCCGTTAACTGATGAATTCAAGGTAAATAGGACTACAATAAGTTGATTTATATATAAGAGAATCTTTGTATTGGAGACAATTAATGGAGGTTAAATAAAAATGACACAAAACTCGCATTTTATATTGAGCATTTGATCTGAAGAGGCTTACACTTGTACTGTTTTGTTGGCTTGGTTTATTAGTTTTCCTTTCCATCTACCGGGCTTGTATGTTTCAAGAATGAAAGATGTTTCCACATCCTCAAAAAGCTTCCTCAAAAAGCTGAACCGATATAATCCTGATTTGTTGAATGGGTATAAAGTGCTGAAGAAATCATATTCCGAGATTACAAATGTTTCTCAACGGTTTCCTTATTAATCCTTCACTGGAGACAAACTTAGACCCTCAACCCAACATTAGTGGTTCCAAGCTTGGTAACTCTAATCTGAATGTTAATAGAAGTGATGATAGATGGGATGCAATGGGTGTCTAAAAAGAAAAAGAACAAAAAGGTAACAAAAGATGCTACACAATCATCAACTTCAGACTTCAATGTTCAAGAATTTCTTGAAAAACAAGAAAAGTTTGACGTGTTAATATAATAGAGCATAAGAAATGAATAAAGGTCGTAAGACAGTTGAGCAGAATATTTTTAATGCACATTTGAGAGGAGTCATGGGAATGAACACGAAAAAGATGATTCGGACACAACTACAACTATGCCAAGATGTATTTGATGAACTTCAAGCACATAAGGTACGTCAGTGCCCAACACCCATTGATGTACCTTCTGATGAGGAGGACACCTTAGATAAACACAACAATAATACCATTACACTGGTTTAATAATTATTTTCAAATTTTGGATGTTATAGTTAGTTTAATTTCATCTTAATCCCCCGCTCTATGGAAATTAAGCCCAATTGTGTGCAATGGAATCCTTCCTTAATTAGTTTTAAATATAAACCTCAATCTTCCATCATTATATACTCTCTAGCGGTCACATCTCATGTCTGGGTTGAACTTCTTTCCTCAAATTTGTATTTAGATAGCTAGTCCCATTAATAATCCGTCGAGTTTTCTCGATTACCGTATTATGGAAAATGATGCAGGTGAGCATAAGCTTATTCAAATTTATTTGTTTAAACGATCTATATGGTCCACAAATTATATGGAACTCACTCTTTAGAATTACAAATGCTTTTTCGGTATCCTTCCTACGCCCGATTTACTTTTCGTTAAAATACTTTTTATCACAGTTTGCTCGTGTTAGTTTAGTTCAACGTAACTTTGAACTAAATTTGATCATGCTGGATAAATTCCTTCTGCTAAAAATTAAATCATATTATATTTATCGCCCTTGACGGTGAAATTAGCAGGTTGGACTAGTTCCGCACTTCAATTGTTCCGACGACTACAATTTACGTAAAACGTTGATGTTGTTGTTGCAATCCGAGCGGCCAAAAAAATCATGCCAAATTCAACAATCATAAGAAGTCACCGTTTCCAGAACGACAATTGGTTTTGAGTAATGACCTTTATACAGACATTTCCAGGCATAAGGATATCCACGTGACGCCCAATGCATTCATTCAAGCTTACCTAGTATTTAGTAAAAACCTATCTTTGCATTTTCAACTAGTATTCTCTCGACATCACCTTGAGTTGGTTGTCGTAAAAAACATGGACCTAAAAGTTGATTACAGATTCGCAAAACATGGTGAGAATTTCCATGTTTTGTTTTGTTATATGAATGTGTTCATCATAGGAATCTGCAGGTACGCCATAACCCAGAACCCTTATGACTGCAGTGACCTTTTGTTCAGGATTATGTCCTCGTATGTTTCATGCATTAAATTAATAGTTGAATTTATGTTTACTCGACAAGGCTCTCCAACCTAGTGACTGAGTGTTGCAGAAAATTGAAGCGACATTGAGAATCTTGATCGGAGTACACACATTTATTAATAAAATAAGCATGCATCATCTGTTGATGTCTTTCCTCTCGAAATCTACGTATATCTTCTTCTCAGTATGGCTTTTGGTTATGGAGCTCGTGGTATATTCCATATGTATAATTATTATATCATGGTGTTGGTCATCGTTCTCTTATCGTCTGAATCTGCACCCATTTAATCCAACAAATGCATAAACCCTTGTTTCTCTAAAAAAATATATTTCCTCTAATGTGTGTGTTTCTTCAATTTACCAATTAGGATCATTAATGAATAAAATGACCGAAAAAAATAATATATTAAAAAATTGGAAGATTTTTTGTGAAAATAAAGAACGGATACAAGTTGAATGCATTTGAAATTGTCGAATGGAAAGAAAATATATTGGTAAATAAAAATATAATAGTTGGGTACGGTTAAAAATATAGCTGTTGTAGCCTTGTAGGAGATTGGGCCGTCGTCTCAACTTAGGTCTCAATCTCATATGATCGGCTCAATACACCTAGATAAACCATCTTGTCATTGTCCAGAAATAAGTTTGCCCATCCATGTGACGTGGCAAATTTGTTGTTTTGCCCAGTCTCACTCGACTTTCATATACTGGCTTGATAATTCGGCTTCCAACATATGTACATAATAGATTTGGAATTATTCGTGAGTAATTGGCGAGTGGTCGGAGAATTTAAGGCTTCCTTGCTTATCTATTTAGTTCTAAGATTCACCATTTGCCCTTAATAAGTGAACGTTGCAAATAAGTTCGCACTTTTTATACCGCAACAGAAAAGAAAAGGGGAACAAAAGAAAAGGGGTGGATTTAGTAAAACAAATTGTTGATTATAAAAAAAAATCCCGCGTTCCTTATAAGAACTGAAAATTAACGATTAGACGAATCAAAAATTCACTTTTATCAGAGACACCGCAAGAAACCAAAATTACAGAAAACACAAGAAACAAAAGAATTCTTCTCTGTTCATTCTTTCTCTCTGATTTTACATAAACACCAAGAAACAAGAACTTCCCATCAATGGCAATCGACCTCAATCTCACACCTCCTCCTTCACCAGTGAATGAGATACAGCCAGCAAATGTACAGAATCAAGAATTGCAAGAAGATCAAGATGATGCTGATGCTGGTGATCAAAACCAATTGGCTCCTCCTTCACCATTACATAATCAAAACCAAGAAGTGCACGAACATCAAAATCACGCTGCTGCTGATGGTGATCTCAATCAAATGGAACCTCCTTCACCAGTAGATGAGATACAGCCAGAAAATGCAGAGAATCAAGACCAAGAAGTGGAGGAACACGTTAATCAAAATCCTCAACCCTTGCAGCAACTCCAATTGGACCTGAATCGCACTCCTCCTCCGTCACCAGTAGATGCTAATGTAGAGAATCATAATCAAGCTAATGCCGGTGATCAGCATCCCCAACAAAATCAAGGGTTAGTTATTTCATGTATCCTTACTTTATTTAAGAAAAAGAACCATTTTCTTGGTTGTATTCATTCAATTTTCAGTGAGATTTTTTGTGATTCATATATTCTCTCCGTTTCGGGGAAAGTAATATTTAATCTAATAAAACCCGTGTTTGCCTTCATCGTCTAAATCCTAGGTTGGCTGCTGCTGTTGATTTTCGACCCACTGACGTAGAACTTATGAACTATCTGTATGACAAGATAACACAAGGGCAGGAGTTCCTGCATCAATACCAGGGACGTATTTTCGAGGCCGATTTCTACAGTTCAACACCTGCTGATCTTTTGGCGCAATGTGAGTAAAGTTGCTGACTCTCTTTACCTGATATTCATTGACATGTCACTTCATTTACGTGTGTATTCATAAAAGTCTCACCTTTGTCAGATGGAAACAACGAAGTTGCATACATGTTTTCACCCCGGCACAGGTCCAACAAATCGAGTCCCGCACGTTCGAGAGCTAGGAGATTTGTGATTTCTCCAAATGGAGATCGATTAGGACAGTGGGATAAGAATGGCATAACTCGCCCGATTGGAGATGCTACAAGGAATAGATATGCAAACGTTTTCATCAACAATCAAGGAGTGAAAACGCATTACATGGTCAAAGAATTCGTCATTACAAATTTGGGATTGGGACAAGGAGATGTGGTAACTGTTATGATAGTGGATAAGTTTTTATTAGTAGTTTTCAGTTTTCCTGTCTATTCTTAGTTTTCTAATTAAGAATGTGCATTTCCTTGCAGTTAAACACATGGGTTCTTTGCAAGCTCTGTATGTCAACTAAAGCATGTCACAGTGGATCTAAGCGTTGCAATTGGATTTCAGAGTACCTTGGAAATACTGAAGTTTTCTGCACAGCCATAGCCTGTAGTTTAGAGTTGTTCATACGATCCATTTAAACGCTTGCACGCATATTTGTAAATGAAGTTTCTGCATTATAGTAGAGTAAAAGTTAGAACTGTACTGTTATAGGTCTAACGCCTTCATTTGGTAATTCAGCAGTACCGAAGTTATGACGTTAAAGTAGAGTAAAATATAGAAACTGTACTGCTATGGGCCTAAAGCCTTCAGTTGGTAATTTTGCAGTACTGACCTTACGACATTAAAGTAGAGCGAAGTCTAGAAATTGTACTTATGCAGATGTTATATGCTTATTCAACATTTGAGTCAATACATGTGGTTATGATTGTTCAGAAATGATTTTCATAGCTTAGATAACTTGACTGAAATGCTCCAGAACAAGGAAATATAACTTAGAAAAATTGAAATCTTATAGCTTCATTAAAATAACGGGACTCGGGTATCTCAAGTGGAACTTGAACTAGAGCTTATTTTCTAAAACATAAGAAAGATGAATCTGTCCGGTCTGGTCTTAAGCAGCAACAACACTAGGCATGATTTCGCTCAAAGGGCTCCATTGTGACCTGCTCAGATGGCTTGAACTGATCTTGCTGCAGTTTTTTCACTTCTTGCGCAAAATGGCTTGAACTGATCTTGCTGCAGCTTTTTCACTTCTTGCGCAAAATGGCTTGAACTGATCTTGCTGCAGTTTTTTCACTTCCTGTGCAAGGACTGCGTCCACTGGAACCGTGGAATTGATAGAGTTTGCGTCGCCTAAACAAGTACACGAACCATTTCCAATGAATTGACCACAAGAAGAGTGCTGAAGCCAATGACTTAAACTTCTATTTGGTCTCTTTTTATGGTCTAAGACTCTAAGTTATGCCTAGTTCCAATAAGGGCACATTCCAGACTTTCTAAGTAGGGTGTCTCCACACAAAGTTAAGATCAGTAATTCTTCACTATACCTTGTACCAATTATGATTAGAAAATGAAAAATCATAGGTTCCATGTGTTGAGAATATCAACATTCAAGTCTCTCACTATTACCCAAAGCATGAATCAGCAAGACAAGCAGAAATATAATCTTGTAAATTGAAAAAATGAAATTTCAAATCTAGGTTGTGAATTTACAAAAGACTTCTAAGATGATTTCCTGACATTAACAGATGAGAATCCTTAGAAACAATTGAAGCTAACACATACATGTTGACACCTGTAGGAGAGAAATATGAAATTGAATTGAACGAAGTAGGTGAGAGACACTCAATTAAGAAATTTGAAAGGAAAAAAAAAATGAAATTGATAGAAAAGAGGGAGAGATTAACCTGATTTTCCAAGTTCAAATTTGAGTCAGCAAGGGTAGCTTCATCATCATAAAGGAGTTTCCTTGCTCATTAGTGAGCTGATAATTCGTCATCTTTCCGGGAGGATTTTCGCTGGAGTGTTATTCCTAAGGATTTAGTGATTTCGGTTTTGTGAAAATAAAATTCAACTTAGAGGTTAGTGAGCCAGCCAGTGAGGGAGAATGGTTCGGAGTAGAAAGTAGGAAAGGATACGATAGAACCGGTTTCAGTTTGGACTGGCTCTGGTCCTTGTATTTGTTAAAATTACATTTTTATCCCTAATTTGAAGCCTATCAAGAGAGGCGTACAAATGGTCAAGAATATCGGGCAGATGGTTTATAAGAGGGGCAGACAAATTTTTTATCCTCGGCAATGTCTGGATGAAATTTTAGAATATTTACCAGTTAAATTCTTCTATGGATAATTCCAATCTAAATCTTCCTCTCGTTACTGAGGAAATTAAGAACTATGTTTTTCAAATGGGTGGGAAAAAAGTTCCTGGCCCTGGTGGCTTCAAAGGCTTGTTTTAGCAAAAATATTGGGATATTGTTGGGGAGGCTATCATAAACATGACCCAAACTTGTTTTAGAACTGGTCATATAGATAAGGTTTTCAATACTACGAATATCGCCTTGATCATTAAAGTGCCTCTGGCGGAGCTTGTTTCTCAACACAGACATATAGGCTTATGCAATTTTATCTACGAAATTCTTTCAAAAACCTTGGCGAATAGACTTAAACCTCACATGGATAATATCATTTCCCTAAATCATAGTGTTTTTGTCCCTAAAAGAAGTATCTTTGATAATATTCTTCTAGCTCATGAGCCATTTTATGTTGTCAATCATCATAAAAAGAAGGAAGGTTTAACTGCCATTAAATTAGATATGTCCAAAACCTATGATAAATTGGAGTGGTCTTTCCTGGTAAAAGTTTTACATAAAATGGGATTATCTGAACATCGGATTAACCTTATTCATCAATGTCACTATACTATTTCTTATTATGTGTTATTAGTCCTACCGGCCTTATAAAACCTGAAAGAGGCCTAAGACAAGGATATCCTTTATCTCCCTAATTTTACATTATTTTCTCTGAAGCTTTATTTGCTTATATTGATGGTCTTTCCAATAGAGGTTTAGTTGAAGGTATTAAAATTTATAAGAATGCCCCTTGTTTGACTCATCTCTTATTTACCAATGATTCTCTCTTATTTGCTAAGGCTATTGAAGAAGATTTTAAACAGATTAAGGATTATCTTCAGAAGTATTTCATAGTCTCTGGTCAAGAGATAAACTTTGATAAATCTGGTATTTTATTTAGTAAAAATTTGCATGTCCCTCTTATGAACCATTTGTCCAATATTCCGGACATCCATAATAAAGATGGAGGAGATAAATACCTTGGTACCCCTATAGCTTTTCAGGCATCTAAAAACTCAGTCTCATATGAGTATTCTTCAAGCTGTGGATGCTAGAATTACTTCATGTCTTCATAGGCTCTTATCCCAAGCTGCGAGAACTACTATGGTTAAACATGTTGGTCAGGAAATTCCCTTATATCAAATGGGTACTTTCCTTATCCTCCAAGACTCTATGTAGGAAAATGGATTCCTACCTCTGTCAATTATGGTTGGGAGAGACTTTAGATCCAAAAGATAGAAAGTTACATCTCTTAGGTTGGGATGCTTTGTGTTCCTCTAAGTCTGAAGGTGGTCTAGGATTTAGAAAATCAGAACTTAATAATATGTCCATGCTATCCAGAAATGCTTGGAAAATCTTAGAGAATATTATCTGCCTATTGGGTACAGTGCTCAAAGCTAAATAATTCCCTAGAACTGATTTTCTTAATTCTACCTGCCCTAGTGACTATTCTTGGACTTGGAGATACCTTTATACCATAAAAGAGATGATTAAAAAATGTATTTATTGGATTGTTGGAGATGGTAAGTTTATTGACACTTGGTGTGATAAATGGATCCCTATATTGGGATATACTACAGCTAATCGTCTTGTCCCTCATGATCCATATGTTGAAGTTTCTTACTTCACTGATGATGCAACTAGATCTTGGAATTTAACTAAGTTAAACACTCACTTTGATGATGCTTCTGTACATAAGATCATCACTATTCCCTTAAGCCATTTGTGTACTCCTGATAGGAGTTTTGTGAGCTTTCAAAGAATGGTAGATTTTCTTATAAATCTGCTTACTTGGGACTTTGAGAGTCTGGACCCTCCCCTTGTATAAAACTTTGGAAGTGCATTTGGAAAATTAATGTTCCTCACTGTATTCAAATTTTTGCTTAGAAAGCTGCTATAATTATCTTTCCAGCCAAAACTGTTTTACAAACTAGGATGCATATACAGAATCTCACTTGTATTATGCTCTGGCCCCTGTGAATTTATTATGTATGCCCTTGTCCTATGTCCTTTTGCTAGTCATGTTTGGAGTTTGGCTTCTTTATGTGCTTATACTTCTGCTTTCTCTTTTGGTTGTATGATTGATTGGTTGCATTAATGGTTGATTGATCATGCTTCTAGAATTCCTGTTGATAGACATAACATGTTTGTTGCTATCCTGTGGTCCCTTTGGACTAGTGGAAATAACCTAATCTTTAGAAACCTTCAAGATAATCATATGGCAGTTATCCACAAGGCTAAGATTATGCTTCTCACTGTTAAATTTAAGGTCCATCACCCCTTGGCTATGTCATTTTCTATAGCGACTAGTTGGATGCCCCCAACTTTTGGATGGATAAAATGTAATACTGATGGAGCTTATGATGATATTACTAAGGATAATGGTGCAGGATATGTGATGAGGGACTTCTCAAGTAAATATTCCTCTGTGCTTCTATTTTCTTCGATGTGGATTATGCAGAAGAGGCTGGAGCTAGAGCTATCTAGGCCGTTTTGTAGAAAGCTGTGGAATTCAAAATTAATCATATCATAATGGAAAGTGATGCTCAAAATCTGATTTCTCAGTTCTCAAACGGAAGATTTGAAGGAAATTCTAGAACTGGTGTTATCTTTAAAGACATTCAATTTTTTGCTTCTTCGCTTATTGACTGTATTTTTTCCTTTCAACCTAGAACTTGTAATTATGTTGCTCATGAGTTAGCTCAATTGGAAAAAAACAACAACTAGTCCTCTATGTACTGGTCTTTCCCTTCTGTTTGTCTTAAGCCTTTTGTTGAGGAGGACCATTAGCCTTTATGAAGGCCGTTGCCTATAAAAAAAATAAGCTAACTACTGCATTAGTCGAACAGATGGTTGTGCTATCCTACCAGCGAGCCTCATGGGTAACCTAGCTAAGGAAGCCGAAGAGGATGGGGGGCTGAGATTGTGTCACAAAGGGGGCAAGCTAACTCTACTTTCCATGTTAATTTCTGTAATATTACTCCATTGGAGGATCGAACCTGGGACCTCCTGTAACGCATGAAACTTTGGGGAACATGAATGACCAGCTGAGCTAGGTAAAGTTTCTAATTTACATTTATTTCTTTCGGAAGAAATCAAAGTGGACTGATAGTTCTCATGCTCCCTCTCACTGTGGAGGTAGAAGTTCAAACCCTGTAATTTCCAAACCAAGTCCAGTTTAAAAAAGCTTGGATGTAGTCTAGGGACCACTGAATTATCCTATATTAAAAAAAATCGAAAATTAGAAAACAAAAGATTTTGAAACCAATTTTTTTGATACCCTTTAAAAATTACTGGGTTGTGACCAATTTACGCGACTCTTCTATCATGTTCTTCATCCATCAAAAACTCAACCAAGAATTGGAAAATGTATTTAATTACGCATCTGCTAATTTATTATGAAGTGTAAATCCTAACTTTTGTATTTACAAATAGGTTCAAAACTGCAATTACGGGAATATCGTATCAGAATTGTTATGTATTATTCATTCCAACTGACGATTGGGTACGCTCGATCACAAAAATGAGAATATTTGTCGATTATGAGTTGATGTTCTTAATTGATGTCTTTGAAGTTGAGGGTTTAGTATCGACACTTGTAAAATTATCTTCCCTGCTCCTTATATATGGAAATAGTTGGAGTATGGGTCTTGTTGCGGTGGCAGTCCCGCCGGCAGTAATGCCAGGCTCAGCTGGCTGGTTCCTCCTAGCGGATGGTGGGGCCTAGCCGTGCCAGATAAAAAATAAAAACCAATCTTTTTCCTTTAAGAACGTATTGGCCGATTGTTCTTGAACCCCATTTGGATTTTGTCTAGATTTACTAGTAAACTGTAATTTATAATTTAGTATAACAAAATAAAACTGTATACGTAGAGGTATAATGTGTTAACATCGATTAAATAAGGGTTTATTTTGGCCATTAGAAAAAAAATAGTTGAACCTAAAAAAAGATTCTTTAATTTTAAAGTGACATTCAGTCTTTCTTTTCTAGTATGTCTCAGATAATCTTTTTACCCATCTAGTGAGGCTAATTTTATTTTTCAAATTTACAAAAATTAAAAAATCACAATCATTTTTTCATTTTAACTACAGAGTGAGTATTTTATTAAAAATAATACGCGTCAAACCGCAATCACGGACGGCTGGTACAATAGGCTAATAGCTTATAACTTGGCTGTGGTGCAAATAAGAAACGCATTCTTGCACCACTACTTTACCAGATTATATATGCTCACTATTCGCCGCAAGATCTTTACCGGCTTCTTTTAAACGAAACTCATGCTTTTATTAATCATAGCCCAAAAAATTTAAATTAAAATGAAAAACCAAAATTACCAAACAAGTCTTAATTTTTAATTGATAATCCTTCTTCTTCCCCAAAATTAAAATATGAATCCTAATTTTTCTTTTTGATCGAAACTAAATCATATTTCATTTTCTTTCTAATGGTTCTTCTCTTATTATTCTTACAAGTCACCATATTATAAACCTTAAAATTTTACTTTTCCTAAAAAAAAATAAAAGAAAATAAAAAAAAAAAAAAAATCTAAACCCAACTTTTCACTTTTTCAATAAAACAATGTTATTGTTCAAAAAATCGTGATTATTAATTGAGGTTCTATATTCTAATTATTCCTTTAAAACTTCTCCACAACAATATCAATCTAAAAACGAAATGACATCAATTAGTGATTTGATTCTTTTCCTAAAAATCAATTTTCTAAAACTTCATAAGTATTATTATTCTTTAAAAAAAATCTAAGATGTTCTTTTTTTCTCAATCATGATTACACAAAGTGGGTATTCTAAGATTATCAATTATATGCCACGGATATTACATAATCTAATTATGAAAATTACATGATTAAGTTTATTTAATTTTTTTGATTTAGGGATTTGATAATTTATTTTGGGCTATATATAAGAATTATGTCTAATTTTATAGGTTATTTTAATAATCATAATAATTCGTTTGGTTGAATTAAAGACTTATTTTGTGTGGGTTATGGTTAATAAAAGCATGAACTATATTTAAGAGAAGCCTCTTTACGAGGATCAATAATAGTTCTTCCACAAACGCAGTAAACGTTATCGTGATCGGTTACAAAACGATGACTAAAAATATTTGCTAATCGGTCAAGCCCGAGTATCTGAAAATCCTATGTTTGTGGAGATAATTGTTGAAAATCATATTATCTTTTTCTGCGAAAGAAATGAATTAATGACAACACTTGAAAACACCAATGTTATCGGCTGGCTAAGACTGATTTGTCGGAGTTTGGAATAAATCTCTACTGAAAAAATTAGACACCAATATTTCAAGGTGAGTAAATTTCTCGGAGTTTGGAATAAATTTCTACTCAAAAAATTAGACACCGATATTTCAAGGTGAGTAAAACTGAGACCTCCAAAACACAAAAACGTGCAAGCAGGCTCAGAGAAAATAGGAAACATAGGACTATGCGCGGCTGCATGTTAGTTATTTTATTTAACTCATGCATATGTCATTATAATACAATTGTAGAATTGTTGGGTGATGATACCAGCAACCTGAGTTCGAAACTCGTCAGCATGGGCGGGGGAATTTTTCACTTTATTTTCATAGCTACCAGAACTTGTAGCTAGTAAACCTATTTGCCGTTTAAACTTTATTATTATGCACAAAAGTGTTTTTGGTCAGCCCGTCCTCTCTCCTCTCTTCTCCCCTCCCAATCTGTACTCCCCTCCTCCCTGCAACCTTTACAAACTTTTCAAGCCTCTCCTGAGCTCGGATTTGGTCCGTTCTCCGACCAAATCCGAGCTTCGATCTTGTTAGTAATTGTTAGTTTTATTTTTATTTTTGTTTTGTGGGGTTTTGTTCTAAGCATTTGGGGATTTTAGCTCTAGATCTAGTTTGAGATATTGGGTTTCCTTTTCAACCTCATAGATCGGGTCTGAGCAGCACATCATTAGTTCGGAGGATGGGTTTTCTAATGATGGGGGATGTTTGATTTTCTCTCTTTGGATCTAAGTCTTCTAATATTTCCTTGGTATTTTCTTTTGGGTTTATATTTTACAGAGCCGGCTTCCAATCGGTGTTGGTTAGAAGTACTTTGATCGAGAGTTTGGTTCTTCATAGAGGCTGAGTTTTCAGTGATGTGTGGTTGATTTGCTGGTTTTTCTTGAATTCCATTTATTTTTCATCTTTTTCAATCAACATCATCCGAAATCACTAATTTCATCTGAGGTACTTGTTTATTGATTAAAGAAGTGGCGACGATTTCACTATGGTGGCTTGGTTATGGAAGATGTATGTGTGTATGGAGGTGGATTTCATTCAAGGGTCCGACGATTTTAACGGCAGCGTGGTTCAAATCCTAACCTTAATGGTTTTCCTGTCTAATTCTGCACTCTTCTTCAACATCATTTCCAATCAAAAGTTTTGAGTAAAACTATCCTAACTTTTCTAAAGCGGTTTCAAGGTTTGATGGATCTGGAGTTGATGACCGTAGTACAGTTGATGGCAGAAATCTTATAGTTTAGGCTTTACTCCACCAAAAAGCTTACTGTTTTAGCAGTGGGATGGTGGCGCAATTCGATTTTGACAGATTCCAGCATCAATTTCATAGCTTGGGTCGTGGCGGCGGCGGCAGCAATTTCAGTTGTTCCTTGCTATAATTTCCCTTTGGTTGATTTAGGGTTTTGGTAGGGTTGAGTTTTTTTTGGGGGGTGGGGGGGGGGGGAAATAAAGTAGATAATAGACTGACATTCCAACAATTATTTTGTACATCTATAAGATCCTTAACAAAGATATAATTATTGCAAGTAGAATGAGAAGAAACAAGATTATTATACCCCAGAATCCAGTAAGAACTCCAAATAAGAGAAGAAGCCCCATTATTTATATTCACCACAGTATTAGCTCTAATAAAGTGTAACCCATTTACAATACCTTTACATATCCAAGAGGAAGTATCAGCAGCTTTGTCAATTTCTAACAAATTCTGGTTAGGAAAATATTTATTTTTTAAAAATGTAGTAAGCAAAATGTTCGGGTTATTAATGACTCTCCAACAAAGTTTACAGATAAACACCATATTAGTATCATAAGTATTCTTAATACCTAACCCATCATTCATTTTAGATTTACTTATATCACCCCAAGAACGAAAAATAAGCAGTATGTTTAGGATTCTTTTTAGACCACCAGAAAGTTCTTTGAATAGAATCAATTTTGGAAGTAACTTTTTTCGGAAGGGAAATAAATTGCTAAGCTAGGCAGCACATGTTTAGTCACAACTGTTCACCAGCAACATTTAAATTGGTCTTCTTAGAAGAACTCAGTCCAGAATAAAAATTGTCTATGAGAAAGTTGAAGGATTTAATTTTATCCCTACCAATGAATAAAGAGGTACCTAGATATTTTTCAGAACTACTAATAAGTTGAAGGTTTAAGAAACCATAGATGAAAGAAACAACACAATTTTTAATTGCATGCTAAATGTCACCTAAGATATGAATCATATTTAAGGAACTACCAAGCACTTCAATACTCGACTTTTCAAAGTAGCCAAACGCAAGACCACCCGATTTACCCACAGCAGACATGATAGACCAGGAATCAAAAGGCAAATGATGAGTATATTTTTTAACAATATCAGCATCAACCACGGTTTCTATGAGACAAACACTATCTAATTTATATTTCCTAACAATATTTAACAAGTGACTCCATTTCTTGTTAGAACAACACCCATGAATGTTCCAATACAAGAATTTCATTGTTAACAAACAGAGGAAGCTAATAAACCCAACAGAGGATCAAACAAATTAACAAAAATTAATAAAAGTATAGTGTAAACAATAAGAAACTCATAGATAATTAAAAACAAGTATAAGTTTAAGTTACTTACTAGGTCAAGAGCCGATGAGGGTTCCGCATCCATAGAGCTAGAGTCCATCATCATGGGATCGATGTCCTTTTCAAATTCCCCATCAGTGATTACAGGTTCCGGAGGAACAGAAGCTAACGGAATAGGTTAAAGAACTATATCATCTTTAAATTCAACATTCTAATC
Source organism: Papaver somniferum (assembly GCF_003573695.1). Lineage (NCBI taxonomy): Eukaryota > Viridiplantae > Streptophyta > Magnoliopsida > Ranunculales > Papaveraceae > Papaver > Papaver somniferum. The sequence continues at coordinate 190,346,161 of NC_039362.1, read as the reverse complement.
ATCATTACTTGAAAACTCATTTTCTGAACTTAGGTGCATAAATAAATATGAGGAGTAATTAATATCTGAAGCAGAGTTAAAGATAAATCCAGAAGAAGTAACAACAGTCTGAGAGAAAGAGGTACATGATGTATACCACACATTATTAGCATCAGTAGTATCCAGACATTAGGGCATTCCTAAATACCAGAATTGAAAGAAGTATCAGAGGGAGGAGTAAAGGAAAGTACTGAAGACATAGGGCGCCAGTGAGGAGTAGGCATCATCAAAGAGGAGGAAGAGAAAGAACTAGAACCTAGGAAAACAGATTCAAAGGCAGTCCTAGATCTTTTACCTTTCCTATCATGTACAATTTCATCATCTCCAAGAGAATAATTATCAAAAGGTGATAAATAACCAGAAGAGTTCAATGAAACTTGAGGATGAGTAAAAGAAGGCTGACCAGTATTGACAGGTTCCCTAATAGTCAATGCAGAGACTACAGGCATAATACAAGAAAAAACAGGAGGAGAAAAGGTTGAACCCCTATTACCGAGAACCCCCGAAGGTTGAAGACTGACAGAAAAAGCAGACGTCTTTTAATTCTCATGAGGAAAAGCAGTAGCAGCATCGACTTTTGCAGAACCAGCAGAAAAAGAACTCTCACCAATTTCTTGGCTCACCACCACTGTAGTAACAGCAACATGAGTAGATCGAGGGGATGGAGCAGGAAAAACTTTGACGTAGATTCCCATTTGAGTCTCCTTACACTTATCTTCATCATGATATAGTACAAAACATTTCTTGCAAGCACGAAAATGAAGCTTTGGATAAAAAGCAGTCATATAGTAAGTTCTTCTACTAGTATTGAAACCGCCTTTCTAGTCAGAGGAGAGTTCAAGTGTACCATAACCTTTGCTTCATACTGGTTTCCCGCTGGAGAATCCACTGTAACAAAAGTACCAATATGCTCCAAAACTTCCCTAGCCTTTCCTTTATTAACCAAATTTGTATGAATAGTAATTTGAACCGGCATTACAGTAGTTTCCCAAACCTGATCAAATATAGACTCCAGATCACCTAAAGGTTGAACAACAAAAAATTTACCAAATAGTAAGGAAGGTCTAGCAACATATGCTAAATCCTTATCTTGACTCTTCTTAAACATAACTACAAACAGATTCTGAATACCCATTCCTTGAACATAAGGCTTAGCAAGTTTAAAATCGAAAGAGTTAATAGTCCAGATTCTATTGAGATGATGCTTTACTGCAGTTTTATAATAACTGTGATATTTATCACATAGCAGTGCAACAAATCTGTGAGAAAACTCTTCAACAATTTCATCTAAGTCTAGAACCCTAACTTGATCAGCAGAAATAACTATTGCTGACACTCACTAGATAAGAGAAAATATTGTGCAAGAAAAACCAAGGTGATGTAAAAAACAAAATTGAGTTACTGAGTGATTTATAAAGAGATAAACTAGAAGAAGATGTCAGTACTATTTCTAGGAACTATAGGAAGATAGGTCTGAATTAATGATTTAGACAACACAATCAATTAGAATAAACCATTAAGAGAAGGAAACTGAAAATACCAATATACTTATTCTCTATGCTCAGAAGATCAAAAGATCAGTAGAGAAAAACCAAAAAATTCTGCCAAGTGTATGAAATCATTTGAGACAGCCACCCATCAAAATATTAAATTAATTTTGTTAATAAAAATTAAAAATAAACACATTTTTTAATGCAAAGGAACATCAAATTAATTCCAACAAGAAACCCTCAGGCCCCAGGAAGATTAAAGCCTAAAACCCTATAAAACCTTCTCACCAATATCATCATGAAGAGAGAACTTAACCACATCAAAGTGGATCTTTCCCAAGATTATACTTGATAGAGAAGAAGAATCTAAAGTTAAATAATTAAACAACAGAATCAAATCTCTACACAAGGTAGGATCTCAATCTCCCCAAAATCCTCAAAATGACTAATCTTCACTTATTTTTTATAGAACAAATTCAGAATCCTTTGAAAAAAAATATAAGATCAGAATGAAGTATCAATGAACCATACCCAATATCATACATAATCCAGTCTTCTCAATTATCATTGTTGATTAATCAAATCTCATGATGATGTCTCAGAAACTCTATGAGTGCACCTCAATTAGCTCATGACCTAAATAGGGAAAAAATAAACGAGAAAATTACAAAATAAAGCAAAACAGTTAGAGAATCAGAAGGAGATAGAAGAAAGCCAAACTTGTAGAAATTAAAAAACATGATAGATTAAACACATGGGATACTGAAAATCAAGACCAGCCTGAATTTAGAGAATTAGGGCATAACTTAGACAGAATTCAATTTAAAAATAAGTTAAGAATTAGTGAATAATAGACAGAAATACATATTAAAATTTGTAGGAGAACATGATTTTTTCAATAAATTTTATATAGAAGTCATGGATTGAGCATGAGAAGGAAGAAGATTTCAAGGTTGACTTAGTCAACGTCGCAAGAAAAGTCACCACAAATTCGCCTTAACTTCATCGGTAGATGATTTTTACCTCAAAATCGATCAATAGTCAATTGCCGGTTGTTTTTAACTATCCTTAAAAATTCCTTGTGTACCGCCCAGACGGACACCTTAAAAACCGTCCCCTCACAAACTCTCTTGGGCCACCCCACAAAGGTTACCCCTGCAATCCCCATAGCATGGGGCCTATTCGTCCGGGTCTAGGCGGTTTTAAAGCGGTTTAGTAGAGTTTTCTTATTAAAAAGAAAATAATTCTCATAGAAATAGAGAAATGGAACTACCAAACTGGTAGCCGTGCCATAAGGAATGAACTCTTCTTTTAAAACAATTATATCTGTCAGGTACCTGGAAGACAGAAGTTAGAATTAAATTCCTAATATATTTTGATAAAAGAAGAAGAATAAAAGAGAAAGAAAATAAGAAAACAAAGGATGAATTTTGGGGCATAAGAAAATGTTGCTGCAGCATAGAAGAACAAGGCTGTTCTCCAGTTACTGTTATGGTACTTCAGCGGGTAATTATGGTTATAGGATATCACCACTTGAACAAATTGTGAGGGATGAGTGTAAGTCAGGAAAGGTCCAGAAACTTGAGGATGGATTGAGATGCTTTGATCAATTGATTTTAGAGAGACCATTACCATCTGATTCTACATTTAATCATGTATTGGGATCATTATCGAAGATCAAATGTTACACAGATGTGATCAAATTGTATAAGAAGATGAGTTTGGTTGGGTACAACCCAGTATTTATACGTTTAACATTTTGATTAATTGTTGCTGTCAATTAGGCCAAGTGAAACATGGGTTTTGTTTGCTTGGAGAGATTATAAAGAGAGGTTATCATCCTACTGTTATCACTTACAATACACTAATTAAAGGACTGTGTACTCAAGAAAAGATTGATTCCGCATAAAAGATGTTCGATAGAATGGCTCATATGGGTATTCGACCTAATACCGTTACGTGTAATACCAGTTATATCTGGGCTCTGCAGAACTGGTGAAGTGGGTCGCGCTCTTCAGCTAAAAAACAACATGTCGAGATGGAACTGCAGACCTGATGCTGTTTCATACTGTGCGATTATAGATACTCTTTGTAAAGGAGGTCTAGTTAACGAAGCTTTGGTTCTCTTCTCTGAAATGCACAGAGGTTCAAATGTTGTACCCACTGTAACCGTTTACAACTCTTTGATAAATGGACTTTGCAATTCAGGCCGGTTGGATGAGGCAAAGAGAGTCTTTGACGAGATGGTTAGCAGAGGAATCTCTGCGGATGTAATTACATATAATTGTATAATTGATGGTCATTGCCGGCATGGTCAATGGGAAGAAGCAAGAAGCTATTTTGATGAAATGATGGATCGAGGGATTTCACCCGATAGAATAACCTTTAGTATATTAATTGATTCACTTTGTAAAGATGGGATGACGGAAGATGCTTGGGGGTTATTCAAATTGATGGACAAGTTAAACATAAAACCTAATCAGATTACTTATAACTCAATAATCGACGGTCTATCTCTGACAGGTCGAATGCTAGAGGCGGTAAAACTGTTTGACTCGATGGTAGATAAGGGCCTTCAACCAGATGTTATCAGTTGCAGTATATTAATTGGTGGATATTGCAAGAATCGTAAGTTGGATGAAGCTGTGCAGCTATTCAAGAAAATGAAACTAAGTGGCTTAAAACCCACAGTAGTTACATATAATATACTATTAGCAGGACTATACCGAGATGGAAGAATGCAGACTGCAAATAATTTGTTTATTGAGATGCAAACTTTAGGTTTATCTCCAAATATTTCACATACAGCACAATCTTGGACGGGTACTGCAAAAATGGACACATAATGAAAGCGATAGAATTATTTGAATCCATGGAGGGTGCTGGTATGTCAGCTGATATTCACATGTACAGTATTTTTATTCAAGGTTTGCTCCGAGCTGGCAAGTTTGAAGATGCAAGAGAACTGTTTATTGAAATTCCAAAGAAGGGATTAATGCCTAATGTAGTAACATACACCACAATGATAAATGGCCTCTTTCATAGCAAGATGTTACTGAGGCTAACAAATTAATTCTTGAAATGGAAGAGAAAGGTTGTTTACGAGATGCTAGAGCATATGATACCATTATCAAGGGTTTTCTTGTAGAAAAGGAAACTGACAAGGCATTGCAATTTTTTGGGAAGATGCGTGAAAGAAAATTTGCACCAAGTGATTCTGTTAATCGTTTGTTAGTAAACACTCTTTCTGCAGATGAGTTAAGAAATCTCTAGCTTTTTCTGGTGAAACCTTGTAAATGCTGATTTACAGCGAAAATCTGAATCTCTATCAAGCTTCAATATATTTTGATGAAATCATGGTTTCTTTGCCTGTGTCTATTTTATTCCAGCTTAATGGTTAACCGTTGATTTTTTTTTTCTCTGTTATGTTCTTGTTTATACAGCATTTTCTCCCTTACTATTTTCTTTTATTACAGTAGCTTTTTATGAAAAATATATACCGTATAAAATTTGAAATTGTTCTGAAAACTCTCAGGTGGCATATGCAAGGATCCAGGTCGCACAGCAGTTAAAGATGTAGCCATTACATAACGGAATGGGAAAAACGGATAAGGGAAGCTTGAGATAGGTACACATAGATTTTGATTTATTTCACAATATTAAATGTGCCCTGTCGAGTGGCTTTACTTAAGTTTCTGATGCACTATGATTTTAGTTAGAACTTGATAAAAACATGATTTCATCTTTTCTCTGAACCTCTGAATGATATGATAGAAGGAATGAGAATACTTGCAAATTTGGTTGCTAGACTTCATATGTTTTGCCAAACCTCTTATTGATTCGCTATATCTATCTTTGCTAAGTAACCAACTTCACTTGATTAGTACAAAGAGGTTAGAATTAAACGGATGCTCTACACAGATTTCCCTATTGGATTCAACTCAGCGTTCATATTTAACCTTGGTCAACCATAGTTAGCATTACTTGGTCACCATATTACAGCCATCTTAGTTTGCCTCCGGCTAATTTGCTCTCAACTTCTAATTCTCGAAAGTGAAAGAACCATAATAAAGCATAAGTTTTATTATGGATATTCATATATGCTCTTTATTTAACTCATCATTATTGAGCATCATTACATGCTTAGAAAATAGGAAAACATAAGTTTTTAGCAAGCAAGAATAGCCCCTGGTGCCACACCAAGTTGGCTAAAGTAAGCCTTGAAATATCTGATTCTAGCCTGGACGGCATTAGAGTTTCCACCGTTGCATTCTATGCCATTGATTGCACGAATTGTTGGACCAAACCCTTTATTCGTAGTTATGATGGAATGAACGTTATTCATCCAGAACCAAAATGCTGTCTTGAATGAGATGACGGGGTTCTTTGAGACAGTTTCTGGAGCATTTAGACCATCAAATCCAATGGCTTTACCTGCAGGGCAGTAATTGTAGTTCCAAGATAGTTGTATGGGTCCTCGGCCATGGTATCCTTTTCCAGGAACACATGGATATTGCTTGTTTCCTTTCTGACAGTAGTTTTTCTTTGGTCCGTTTATTTCTTCCTTGCAACAGTAATATGCAAAACGGATTCACAGCATTTAAATCATTAGGCTTCTGTGTACATATTGGCATTTGCATTTTATTTGCAACAGTTGTAAAACAAGAATGCATAAACAGGAAAAAGAAAAAGATTCGTCATTAGAAAACTTACGTCCAGTTTCATGTGTAACATGAGCAAAGAATGCAGCGATTTCACGTTTAGAAACCTCCAGATTTATAGTACCAAATCTAGGATAGGACTTAGCGGCCTCTGGGACTTAGCGATTTCATTGCTGCATAATAGACACTGTGCGCGAAGAACAAATCTTCTCCTGGTTGAGCTTATACTGGACATCACAAATGACAAAAAAAAAAAAAAAAAAACGCCGTTGCCGGGGATCGAACCCGGGTCACCCGCGTGACAGGCGGGAATACTCACCACTATACTACAACGACTTGGTGTTTTTATTGTTATTTTATACACTAATAACCCATTTTGGACGAGAACTGCAGGAACCGAGCGAGAGGCCCAGTAAGGTGAGATTTCGTCTCCAATGGCACGACTCCACTTGTTCAGAGGCTACAGCAATAGTCCAGATAGTTTCCTTGACTCAGCGAATCATCTCATGGTTTGAACATGATTGCTAACACCTAAGGCTCAAATGGCGTCAGTAATACTGTTAAGTGTTATAACTGGAGGAATATGACTAATAAATAAATTTTGATGCAACCCTAGATGAATTTCCTACGTGCACTTGTGTTACTCCTTATTGGATGGTTGATAACTTGATACTGAAAAACCATCATCTATTTCCATTACAAAGTAAAGTGTTTGAAACAGACTCCCAAACCCCTGCTAAACCCTTGAAACAACCTATACATGTAGAAGGTTTTGACATTTCATGGCAAGTTCTATTCAATCTATTCAAAATATATTGATCCTTAAGTGAGCAGATTGTAAGAATGTCAATTCTTACATGGATGCTTGAATTTCCAGAAATTTGTAAATGCAACTGCCATGTATGAGGAAAAAAATGGACTAAAAAGATTAAACACAAGGCAATAATTCCCAACATAACTTGGGACAATTAAAACACTGCTTCAAACTTGAGCTAAGACGAGAATCATATGCTTCTTTAAATTCTGATGATCACATATATCAAGAAACTAGTTACCAGGATTCCACATTTCCGGAACAGGTATCTACAAGATAACTTAAACGAGAAAAAGACCAGAAAAAGTAATGTAAATGTAAACCCAGACATAGGATCAAAACCAAAATAAACATAACTAATAGCCTTCCATTACTAAAACAGAAGAAGATACTTTTCTGTCCAGTCCTAAGCAGACGGTTTAGCTTTTTTGGGTACCCTGTAACCACCAACAACACAAGCATGATCACGCTCAAAAGGCTCTAGTGTGACCTGCTCAGATGGCTTGAACTGGTCTTGCTGCAGTTTCTTCACTTCTTGTGCAAACACTGCCTCTGCTGGAACTGTGGAGTCGATACAGTTCGCCTGACAAAATTTGAAAGGTAAAGTTCATCAAGACTTTGAACAGAAAGATGCAAAAAACTAAATTGCAGTATGGATGTACAGAAACTGGAAGAACAAGCATAAAACTGAAAAGAAAAGAGCACACACCTTGATTGATATCACAAAGTGACCACCATTTTTAAGGAAAAATGAAGCATTGAGAGCTAAGATCCTAGCCTGCAGGTAGATGGTAATTAAACGCACATTCGACACAACAACGACAAATTGGTAAGCACAATTTCTTGACAACATGTACAAAAGAACATTATGATAAACAAATAACTGGAGAAGCAACACTAAAAAGAACACCACTGGGTTATTGAATGATAAAACATGATTCTCAACTGTTTTGTAAAGTAACAAACAACAACACTAGGGGACAATTCCTCACTGCTAGGGATGAAAGCAAGAAAAACAAAACAGAGAATATCGGAGAGAAACTCAAGGTGGTTAGAATTTGTGATCAATTGACTTCAGGAGAATCGTCACCAATCTCTGACAAAGTTATCCTAAATCATACATCATAATAATACCACTAACACTGAAGTAAAAGGAGATGAAACACAAAATCAATATGTAAACCTTTTCTTACAAAGAGAGATTAGATTAGCACTAAATCGTCGACGAAGAAATAGAACTTTTTGGTTTCTTTGTATGCCTGCAACGGAACCAGGAGGCATTTACAAAAGTAGCACACATGGTTCTCTCTAGGCAATGAACATAACTAAAATGCATATGAAATTTAGATCACCAGAGTATTACGACATAAAAAACCACTCAATTAAAACAGGGTTTTACGACTACCATTATTTTTTCTAATGAAAAGATTAAAAACCAAAATCGGTATGTAACCCTTTTCTTACAAAGATTAAGAGATTAGAGCTAAATCGACGAAGAAATAGGATTTTATGGTTTTCTGTATGCCTGCAACGGAACCAGGGGGCATTTACAAAAGTAGCACACATGGTTCTCTCTAGGCAATGAACATCATTGAAATGTACATGAAATTCAGATTACAAGACTGCAGAAATATGATTAAACTTCTTTCAAACAAAAATTAACAACGAATGGTTTTCTGAACTTAAAAGCAAGTTGAACTAAACCCAGATAAAAAATAAAAAGACACGTCATAATTGAAATTGGTAAATGTACCACACCAGAAACTCAATTTATCATTACTCATAATGTCTGGAGGAAACCCCGAGTATATCTCATCACATGCTAAACATCATAAATCTAACCAGAATCTATAGGTTTCGCTTGGAAACAAAACTAACAATGAAGATTGAAAAAAAGACAGTAAAAAACTGCCAGCAAAATTGCTGAATATCAAAAATTCAGAACCAGGACAAAACTCATAAGAAATTGACCCACTAGAGAAACCAAAACCATATAAAAGAGCTCAAAGATACACAAATCTCTGAAGATGGAACAAAATTGCAAGACATATCACATCAGAAGCTCGATTTCACATCATTCATAATGTAAGAAGGGGAATCCGAGTATATTTCATCACATGCTAGACATCACAAGCATAACCATAATCAATAGGTCTGGCTTGGAAACAAGCGCTAAAGATTAAAAAAGTCATAATATGAAAAACTGTCAATCAAATTGCTAAATATTGAAAACCCAGAACCATGGCAACAATCGAAAGAAAATGACCCACCGTAAAGAGATGAAATAGATTAACTACTCAAAAGCATGAACCATTTGAACGGAACAATTCAAACAAAAAAAATCAAGACAAAATTAAAGTAAACAAATCGCAGTAAAGAGATGAAATAACCGGGTCACCTAAACAACTGAACATTCCAAAAAAAAAAAAACTGTTAAAATGAAACAAAATTGTAAGACATATCGCATCAGAAGCTCGATTTCACATCACCCGTAATGTAAGAAGGGGAATCCGAGTGTATCTCATCATATGCTGGATGTCATGATTGTAAACGAAAAAGACCAAGTCAACAGCAACCAATCACTATTGCTCAAGCCTCAAGAACCATAAATTAAAACCCAAACAAATTTATAAAAAAAACAGCACCTCAAAAAAGCATGAAACAACTCATATATTTACAAAACAAAACAAAACAAAAACCACAGATAACATAAAACGATGTCTGTGAATTTGATAAAACAAGGGTTAACCTGGAGCACAGCATATGATATCTCAAACAGTTGTAGTACATACAAGGTAAATTACACACCTAACATATGAAAAAAGGTAATTGTTTGCACAATTCAAATAAGTTGAGCACACACCTGATCAGGTTGAGCAACATCAGAGAAAATAACATCAACCATTCCAACCAACATCCTATACTTAGCAGGATGTCTAGCATCTTCAATGATAGGTATAACATTGGTACGCTTCTTTGCCATGTTAACTAAATCCCTTCCACTTCTATGTGAAAACTCCACAGCATAGACAATACCAGTCTATCAACAAACAAAATCCATTCCAAAATCAGTTAACATAACAACAATAAGAAACAAATTAAACACCAAAACCATTCAAAATCAAACTTACAGGTCCAACTAGGTCAGACACATGAGACACAGTAGTTCCAGAAGCAGCCCCAAGATACAAAACTCTAGCTCCAGGTACCTGAAATTGCAAATCAAACCCACCTACTGTTAAAAGAATGATTTAAAAAGAAAAAAAAAATAAGAAAGAAATTAAAAACACAAAATCAAACATCATATAGAAACAATACTTACAATCCATATGTTATCAACACCACCAAGGATAGCAGCAGCAAGCTTTGATCTAAAAGGATTCCAGACTCTGTACTCAATCTTTGTCCCATCATCATTCTGAACAGAAACTCTCTTCTCACCATAAACAGCTTCACCAGGAACCATATTTCTAGTCACAAGCGCATCTTCTTTACCTTTAGCAATGAAAACACCTTCATGTCTATGTGGTTCAACAATAACTTTACTTCCACCTTTCATTCCACCACCACCACGACCTGCTCCTCTTCCTCTGCCTCTACCACCGCTTCCTCTGCCTCTATCTCCACCTCTTCCTCTACCACGACCGCCTCCATCTCCAAAACCTCTACCTCCTCCTCCTCTGCCTCTACCGCCGCCGCCATCACTTCTTCCTCTGAATCCACCACCGCCGCGTCCTCTGGTCATTGGAGGTCTCATCGTTGCTGATTGAGAGTAACTCTGTGAGCCGACTTTTGTCTTCTCTGTGAAATTTCGGAGAAACTGAGATGGAGAGGAAGAGATTTGTTGTGAAGGTTTAGCTAGGGTTTACAATTTTATAGTGAAGGGATGAGATTTAGGGATGAGAAAAAATCGAGCATTTAGGGTTTTATTTTGAGCTTGGGCCTCATATTGGGCTTGGTAATCTGTAAGTCAGTGACTGAGTCAAGACCGGTGAGTATGTGACGAGTCAAGATACTTATGGATCGATCGGGAAAAGGTGCACCCCCGGTTTAGGAATGGATGGCGATTAGCAATTTTCGAAATATATGGGAAGAGTACAAGAAGAAGTTCGTATGAGATGGAAAATATTTTTGGTGAATGACTTCCGCACTTAATCCGTGGAGTCGAGATCTTATTTATATTAAGAGGAAAGACATCAATAGTTGCTACTGATTTACAACCTATTCAAAAGCTAAAAGATATGATCTTAAATATAGTCTTAAGAATCTAGCAATATACTCAGACTACTGACTGATTTAATTGAGATTTTTCAGGTGATGACTGTGTTATCCTTGACACTTCTCCTCAAATTGTACTTCAGTTGACGGATGTGCAACTTGCCACGAATTATCTGAAATCTTGGCGCAGAAAGGCCTTTGTAAATATGTCTGCCAGCTGATTTCGGGAACTGATGAATCTTACTTGTAGTTCTTTATTTGCAACATGTTCCCTGACAAAGTGATAGTTGATCTCTATATGATTATTGCATGAAACAACGGACTCGCAGTAAGATATGTTGCACCTAGATTATCACACCATAAAATGGGTGTAGAATGAAGTATTTCGAGCTCCTTTAGTAAAGACTGAATCCATATTAGTTCCGAAGTTGCAATTTCCACTCCTCTATACTCTTCCTCAGTGCTTGATTTTGAAACTGTCTCTTGTTTTCTTGTACTCCAAGATAATCAAATTTCCACCAAAATAAATACAGTAGCCACTAGTGGAGCGTCTGTCATACAAACTACCAGCCCAGTCTACAACTGAGTACGCTTGGAGAGAAAAATCTTTCGAACTTTTCAGATGTAATCCATAATCAACAGTACTTTTGAGATATCTCAGAATTCCTTTTACTAACCCCCAATGTTCAACAAATAGATCATGCATGTTCTGACATACCTTATTCACCGCAACTAAGATATCCAGCCTTGTTAGATGTAGGTACCGTAGTGCACCAACCACACTATGATACAAGGTAGCATCTTCGAAATTTTGAGTACCATGCTTGTTCAATCTGGACTAGGTCCCGGGGTTTTTCTGCATTTGCGATTTCCTCGTTAATAAAATTTCTGGTGTCTGTGTTATTTCTTTTCCGCATTATATTTTATATATAATTGAAATATCACAGGTTGTGCGTAAGTTCAATCAGTTATTGAATCTATCCTTTGGGTTGTTGCTTGAATTGATTTACACTTGAACATTGGTCTTTGGTACCGTTCAAGTTATTTTACACATTAACCAGGCTCACAGAATCTGACTGTTTGATTTTTTGATTACTCTGTAAAACAAAGATATAACTCTTGGATGTACTTTTCTAAAGATTGAGTCTGACTATCTAGTTGATTCTCTTGAAAGTATATTGGAGTTTGTCCATGTAGATTGTTAAGCGAAATATTGGGTGTGATTGTTAGACCCCCGCTTTTTCAACTTCGGACTGGAATGTAGTTGATCCTTAACCAATCTCACACTGATCAAGGTACAGTCACATTCCCTTACGCCTCTTGAACCACGCCGGATTCTGTACACTTGATTCCCTTAACTGTTCTCACTCACAACTAAGATTTGCTATGACCCAAAATCGAAGACTTTGATAAACCAATCTGTATCACACATAAAAGTCTATTGAATAGATAAATTTGTCTCCCACAGAAATACCTACGAGTTTTGTTCCGTTTTTTGATAAATCAAGGTGAACAGAAACCAATTGATACATCGGACTTATATTCCCGAAGAAAAACCTAATAATATCAATCACCTAACAATAATCTTAATCGTATGGTAACGAAATAAGATATTGTGGAATCACAAACGATGAGACGAAGATGTTTGCGACTACTTTTTATATTGCCTATCGGAGATTAAATCTCGAGCAAATCTTAGAGAAGATAATACTCAAATACAATATTATAAAGCAAGATCAGAACATGCAACTACAGAGAAAATAGTTCGGTATGGCTTCAGATTTCCAATGAAGTTTAACCTACAGGTTTTTAGAAAAACCAAAGGTTAAAGGAGAATCGACTATAGTCGCAACTAGTATCACACAGAAGGTGTGGGGATTAGGATTCCCAGTTGCTAAAGTTCTCCGTTATACAGTTTTCAAATCAGGGTTTGCAGTCTAAGTTACCTTAGTAACAAAGCATTCAATATTCACTGTTAGATGAAAACCTGATTAGATTCAAGCCAATATCTTTCAACCGTTAGATCATCTTGTCTTGTTACACACAAATGAAATGCACTTTTATTTACGTTTGGATAACCGTACCTATTTTTCCGGAGGATCGGTGAGTTGAAGAGAGAGACTCTCTGAGGATCGGTTGGTGACTCAGTCATTAATTGCAGAAAAAAATTTCTTCTTCTCCTCGATCTACTCAGGTGGTAACATAAATCAAGATAAGTTCAGGTGTTTTTTGTTCGTTATCATTCATTATGTATCTGGTTTAATTTTCAGCGGTGTTAATCATGGATTTAATTAACAACTCTGAAAACCCAAATAGGGTTTCACCTGTTGTTGATATTTCAAAAATTTCTGAAGAACTGCCATCGATTTCCTTACTTAGTGACTTAGATGGTGAAAGATATGCTCAATGGATATTTCTTTGATTGGTCTTTTGGATTTTCTTAAGATTAAATTTGTTGATGCGGTTAAAATTTTAAAAAATCAATGGAAGTTAACTGGTTCATGTCTTTTAATTCCCTTGGGGAGAGGTTTCTTTACCATCAAATTGGAGAATGAAGTTGATAAGCAATATGTTAAGAACGGAAAGTGGGAGGTTGTTGATCAATTTCTCTGGATTCGAAAATGGGTGCCGAATTTCAGACCAGAGAATCAAAAAATTTCAACTGCAATGTTGTGGGTTCAATTTCCTGGTCTCAGCTTAGAATACTGGGATGAGGCAACTCTTTTTAAAATCAATAAAGCTATTGGAAATCCGATTAAAGTTGATGATGCAACTCTTAATTATGTAAGTGGATATGCTGCAAAAGTTCTTATTGAGATTGATTTATCTAGACCAATTCCTAATAAACTATGGATCATCACTAAGTATGGTGCCTTTTTTCAAGGAGTTCTTCTACCTAATTTACCTAAATTCTGTAGTAGTTGCAAAATTGTGGGTCAATTTTTGTCAGAATGTAAATTCAATCAGCATCAACATGAAGTTCAAGCTCAAGTAAATGGCACTCCGAAAGTAGCAATCTAATGAGCAGAAAAGCACAAAATCACCTCCCCAAGTTGTTGAGCCTTTTGATATTTGTTTTACACCAAAAACTCAAGTTCATGTTAATAAGGAAGTGATTGTTGAAACTCCATAAGTTGTTCACAACACTGGTAGTAGATTCAGTCCTATTATGGAAATTGAAAAGGGAGCGGATAATAATGTCAATGATGTAGTACCAACTGAGGTAGATGCATCTAAAATTCTTCAAATTATGGAAGACAAATCAGTAGAGAAAAGTGTAGTGACATTTTTGGATGAAAAGACAGGGTCAGTTTCAGCAACAAGAATGCCAGTTACTTTTTGGTCTAGAACTGTTCAAAAATCAACTTCTTTTTCAGTTCAAACTACAAGTAATACTGAAGTTCCAAAAGAGGTAATTACATCAAAAGGTACTACTCAAGTCCAGTTAAATATAACTTTAGAAAAGCTCAAGGAAAAGGATGAACTAAATGCCTCCATTCCAATCCATGAAAGTTCTTTTTTGGAATTTGAGTGGCCTTAAAAGATCTAGGGCTCAAAATAAACTTTGGTCTTTAATTAACAAATTTAATCATTCAATTAGTTTTTGTAGCTGAACCTAAAGTTTTTTGTAGTTCTTCCTTTTGCAATAAATTGAATCTACCAGGTATGCAGTACATGGTGATTCATAATTCAGTAGAAAATAAAAAAGGTAATTTATGGTTATTTTGGGATAAGAATTTACCAACTCCAACAGTAATATCTATGTCAAGTCAAATGATCACAGTCAATGTTGGTGATGTTCTTGTTTTTGGCATTCATGCTCATGTGGGTGCCATTCAAAGAAGATTTGTATGGGATATAATGGAAGCAATTAGTACTACTTTGCATACTAGAGTCGTTTCTCCTTTAACCCTCTGGTTTTCTTTTCTCAAATCGGGTTAAACGACTTAAAGACTTCATCGGGATTGTGAAGCCAGGACGATACTACTTTTATCGTAGTTGTGTGATCTGATCTTGCATCTTCTATCGTACGAGTACAATCAGATTGGTTGGCTTGAGATTGATATATCCGATAGGCAAGATATAAAAAGTAATCAGAAACGTCTTCGTCTCATCGTTTGTGATTCCGCAACACTTGTTGCTCTACTATACGATTAAGATTGTTGTGAGGTGATTGATAACTCTAGGCTGTTCTTCGGAAATATAAGACTGGATTATCAATTGGTTCTTGTTCACCTTGATTATTATCAAAAGACGAAACAAAACCTTTAGGGTTTATCTGGGGGAGACAGATTGATCCTTTGATAGACTTGTCTGTGTGAGACAGATTTATTTATGGTCAAAGCCTGCGATTTTAGATCGTAGAAACTCTTAGTTGTGGGTGAGATCAGCTAAGGGAATCAAGTGTACAGTATCCTGCAAGGATAAGAGGCGTATGAGCATAACTGTACCTTGGATCAGTGGGAAATTGATTGGGGTTCAACTACAGTCCAGTTCGAAGTTAGCTTGGAGTAGGTTAGTGTCTGTAAATTTCTGGTGTCTGTGTTATTTCAATTCCGCATTATATTGTTTTATCTTTATAATTGAAATAATACAGGTTGTGCATTAGATCATCAGTTAGAGTAATCCAACCTTTGGTTGTTGATTGTCATTGATTGATCCTTGGATATTGGTCTTTGTTACCATCCAAGTTATTCCTTGTGTTTGATTGAAGACTCGCTGATTTCTATTAGCTCGAGTAAATCAAAACAAGAGAGAGATATTAAATCCTCGATATACTTTAAGTCTAGATTGAGTCTGACTGTCTAGTTGATTCTCTAGCAAAGTATATTGGAGTTATTCCATACAGATTGCTAAGCGAAATATTGGGTGGTGTTGTTAGACCCCCGCCTTTTCAATTGGTATCAGAGCAGGAAAACACGTTCAAGACCTTACAAGTATGTGTTTGTAGCGATCTGACTCTATGGACGGTAGTGCTATCTCAATAAATGCACCACCATATCCGGGGATTTCAGAATTCTCTTCCATGACTGATTTAATAAAATCTGTAGAAGAAATTATATCTAAACCTCCACCAGGTTTAAAATCCCTTGAAGTGTTTTTCAGGTCTTGAAAAGAAGCTTGAGAGCTTATCTCTTGATGTTGAGTTATACCTCCAGAAAGAGCAAGAATCTCTTGACAGGCTAAATCAAGTTATGATGAATAATGTTCATGTTGAGGTTGATATTGATTTACTAATCAGTGAGAGCAATGCTCCTCCTCTGCGTAATCCAATTAGTTGTGATAAACTAAAAGAATTACAAGAGGAGTTTAAATCTCAGTTATCTAAGTGTATCACCTCAAAGCATGAATTGATTCGTTGTTCAATTCCTGATATTTCATATCAAGATAGTAGTATTGTCTTCTTCTATGAAGAATCTAGGACGTCTCTTTTTATCAAAATAGTTTCCCTTCGCAGTACTAAAAACCATATGCAGAAATTATTTTTTATAAGTTGGAAAACAAGAAAGAAACACAAATCTTTTTGGGTTCTCTTGAAGTTCTTTGATAGACTTATAAAAACAGTTTCTTGGGTGTTTCTCAACACTACAAGATTTCAGAGTTGTTGGAAAGAAACACTTTCTTGTTTCCATGGTGAGCAAGACATTGTTCACCTCAACACAACTTGTTTGTGTTGAAAGTGCATCCTCACCAAGAAATGCCCTGCTATGTATACGGTGAGGGAAGCACAACAACTGGGGCGCACAAATTATATTCGGTAAGGCTGTAGAATTCAATTGGACTTTTCTAAAAAGATATGTCTATAAACTTGAGTAAGTTTTATATTTTTTATTACTTGTTTGAGTACTTATAATGATCCATGTACCTTGCTTATCGTTCATTTCTACCTAACTTGATCTGTGTTTAAGGTTCTTAAATGTTTAGATTTGAAAAAATTAGTTCGGGATGTTTGGACTTCATGGTAAACATACCAAGTATGCATAATATATTTTAAAACCAAAATCCAGAGGTTTAAGTTCGCAAACCCCGTCTGCAGACTGCTCCACGATACGAAAATTCATTTGAAAACCCGTATGCATACTTGACGTCGATTTTCGGTAAATTTGTTTTGGCCGTAACTTCTTCGTCCGAACTCGGATTGTCCTCATTATTTTTGCACTCTCTTCATATTTGAATTATATTCAAAATGGAGATGATAAACCTTGAATTTGGATGAGTTATGATTGGTATTTGTCCTGTCTCTTGTTTTTAAGTATTTTGCTCCGTTTCGTTGTACTTGTTCCACTTCTCTTGAACTTGGGCACTTGGATTCTTGGAGTAATACTCTTCTAAGATAATTTATGGCTTTTAAAAGAATTTTGTTGGTGAATCACAAAGAAGGAAGTTCAAAAATGGAAAGTAGTACGCAGTGTTATGAAATTCTTGAATGTTCACAATCATCCTTTGTGAACTATGGTGCATAGTCGTTATTGAATTTGTATGTTCTTCATTGTTAAGAAAATATTTTTATACGCCTTTGCTAGATATTATTGGTGTAAATCCATGCGAAAAAGATTGATTCTACCTATAAGGACAAATCATCTTGTATGTGCATTACGAGTTTGTCTTGTTGCCTAGTATGTCTTATTTTTGATTTAGTTGGAAGAATAACTAGTGCTTGGAATAGCAATGATTGTGACTACACATAGCTATTATTTTTCATCTTCTTTTTCTTTTTTAGGTTTATTGGTATTAAATTCTAAAAATATTTGGAGGATGATATTTTTGCAGTATTAATCTTTATGATTTGTTATATTGCAATTTGTTATGGGGTATGTATGTTTGCGTCCGTGAACTTGAAGGTCCCATATTTTGTTAAAAGTAAAGTCGTTTGTGATCGGTATTCACGTACTGGTAAAAGAATGAATAGACTTTTGACAAGTACAAAAGTTAAGCCTATATTGTCAATTCTTTGATGGAAGATAGGTTAAAATCTTTTGTTTTCAAGGATTATGTCTATTAATATTGTTATGAATATAATGATGGAAGATAGAATGAATCCTTGTGTATTCCACAGTAAAGATCTTTGTTGATCCATATCCTATGTATTACTGTGAGGCTCCGTAATGTGTCTTATGTTGAGCACGCTACAACGAAGTTGATTATTTTATGATTGACTTTGTTGGTTGTTTCGTGAGGTATATTATATCGAGCATTTTGAACTAAATTAATCATCTAGTTTGGTTATTTAGTTATTTCTCCATAAATTCTCTTATGTCGAGCAAAACAATTGACAATTAAATTGGTTACTTTTGTGATTAGTTTGATTGTGTATTCCAATTAGATTAATTACGGGTTCTCTTGTGATTAGTCTAGTTGAGTATTCATATATTCCATAAGCCTTTGTGTTGAGTATATGAACGACTATCCTAATCATTGTCTAATGGTTATGTTAGTCATATGTTCCGTAAGTTTTCTTATGTCGAGCATAATCAATCAAGTTGATCACCTTGTTTGTTTAATTTTATTGCGTATTCCGATTAAATTAATCATGGATTTACTTGTGATTAATTTGATTGAGTTTTTGGATAAAGGAAATCATTCTCATGGTTTTTAATGTCCAATAAAATCCTTCTTTTCTTTTGAAATTAAGGTCGCGCTTGTTGTTCTTTCGGGAATGACATCAAATGGGGGAGAGTTCTTTTGAACTTGTGCTTAATTGCCATATCTTTGTGGGGAGTGCGGCTGTGGAATATTAGAGGGGTTATCTTGTATCTTTAAACTCCTTGATGAATGCTATTAGGTTTGGCTATATGATTGCATCTAAATTAAGTTGGTATGTATTCTTTTTTTGGTCATGAAATGTCTCTTACGGAAATTTCATTATGATCCCGTTCTTGTACCTTTACCAATTTTATTGACAAAAAGGGGGATAATTAATATGTAGTTCACACTACAAATACATATGGTTTTCGGATCATTGTGTAAGGGGGAGTGGTTTCCATGTGAGATGGAGTATTGATTAAGGGGGAGTGATACATATCACGATAGTATTATTTTTGAAGTTGTGATACAATTGGACTTTGACACTGTGTAATAATACTATGACACTGTATAACTATGATCGAGACCGATGCTTTTTCATTGTTATAGCTACGTATCTTCAACAACGGTGATACTAAACTTACAATCTTTGGGATCATTGGAGTACTTGGAAGTGACGAAGATTTCGAGGAATGTTGAAGATTAGACTATGGAATAGGAGCCACTAAAGTTTCTTTATCTTTTTTATATTCCATATGTATTGATAGTTTTGTCACTAAAATTGACAAAGGGGGAGATTATTATAGCATTGCTCGGTCGACCTCGCATGCGTTGCTATCTCAAGCATGTTTGTCAATGTTAGTGATCAAAACTATAAGTCTTGATTTATAGTCTATTATAGCTAAGTCTCGGACTAGGATAGAAAAGTGTAGTTGAGCTCAAGGACTTCATGGTGATTCATCATACAAGAAGCCGGTGGAACTTCTCGACAAAAAAGTATGTGAAGACTTGAACTTATCTGTCACTCAAAAGTCTATCTACTCTATCTCCCACTCTTTGAGACAAGAAGTCGTATGTTATATATATAGACTTGGATTATACACATTTTGTATTTCGAGCCGAGTATACCTCGCCTATCTATATCTCGAAATATGTGTTGGTAAGCTTTTCGCTTTGATTAAGTTTATCTTTACCTAATGACGACAGTCATGATATGTTTCGATCACTTTGAAAATTGCTTTGACGAGAAATGGTGTAACAACTACATAACGTCCTCTAAGAATGTTTCAATGATTGAAATGGGAGTTTAGATTACATAACCAATGGTGGACATAAACATTGTTGTGGAAACACATTTATATATAAGTCCTATTCCTTGAACCAAAGTTTGCGAACTTTGTTGATCAAGAGAAACCGGAGAATGGTGTGAGCCAAGTCCGCGAACTGCCGAACTTCTCATCCCGAGAAATTCTGCTGGAGTTGACGAACTAGCTGCGTCCGCGAATCGGTGGAAAGTCTTTGCCGAGATTTTCTGCTGGAGTTTGTAAACTCTACCTGTTGCTTAAGTCCGCGAACGTAGTCTGCGAACTTGAGAAAGGTTATATATCTGAAGATGATTTCTAAACTTAAACTTATAAAGACTAAGGAATGCAGTTTGCAAACCGTGGCTATTGATGATATTTTTCAATGATGTTGTAGTAATAAGTTCGTTGAGACTTGTGAAAGCAAAAGATTTTAGACTTATAAAACTTAAAAATAGAAAACTTATTGAAAAATTGATTTCAAGATATTAAAAGTAACCAAGACACTAGATTCCACTATTACACATGAATGAACGATACCAAATATGTTTCAAAACTCTAACTATCCTTTAAGTCCTTTATTTCTTAATTCACACATAATCAAACATATTCCCAAATATTAATTGTATTCCCTAAGAATAGACTATCAATCAATTAAACAAAGTATAATCTATCAAATTGAATCACAAGTAATTAAGAAAATTATGTGAACATTTAGAACTCCGCAAAAGCGGTGGTTGAATGAATTGTAAATTGTAAATTAGAGAAAATAAAATTGTTACCAATCATTCATGCATAGATAGCTTCATCCATTGCCTTGGTTGCGCTAGAATTAGCTCATCATCATGGAAACACGCTCAAAATTCATTTTTATTGCTCAAAGGGTGTTTACAAAGATGAAATGGGAGAAACAATGATAAAACAATGATTTTCTTTTCTCTCCCAAAAACTCCCCCCAAATGTGCTCTCTAACTCTCTATTTACACACAAATACACATCACTCAAATATATTCTTTCATAACTCCGAAATCTTCTTCTTTTTAATTAAAAATATCTTCAAAATATTTCCTTCTCTTTATTCTATATATTTTTTTACTAAACCCATATCTTCTTTATTTCGCAGAATAAAATCCAAGATAAAATCTTCTAAGGATATCTTTCTTGTTTAATACAAGATAACTTCCTTTTTCTTCAAAACTTCATGTTTGTAAGGCAAGAAGATATTCTTATCTTAAAGATAATAAATCTTTTACCGTTGAAACCAAATTTCCCGCCAATTTTTTCTTTTCAAATCAAGGAAGAAGATGGAGACCCTTAACCAGTAATGGGTGCGATTAGAAGTTGGTTCCCCGGGGTGCCCCTTATTAGTTAGGTGCCCCTTATCCAAAACTGAGAGTCCGAATAACATGTGTCCTCTGGGTGCCTATACCAACTTTTCGAGCCGAATTTTCCAAAAATGTTTATTTTCCAAAAATACCTACAAACACATAAAACACCATAATAAGTAGAAAATCGAGTACTAACAATACTGAAAATCGAGGACAATTTGGTCATAAAAATGTGTCTATCAGCTATAAAAGTTCATGAACCGATTCGAGTGAATCAAATCATCTTTGTTTCAATTGTGTCTTTTGTATTACATGAGATTTCCTTGCTATTGAACAACTCTCTTAACTAGTTCATCTGAGTCATTTAGTTATAGTGAAGAAGAACATGGTTGGTATGAAATGCTCATATGGCTAACCTTTTGGTTGACTATTATTGAACCAACAATACACACGTTTGGGTAAGGTTAACAAACCTAGAGGCGTGTAATTCAAGTGTGTATAACAAGATAAGTTTTTGATCTAACGGTTGAGAAATATTAGCTTGAATCTAAATCAGGTTTTCATCTAACGGTGGATATTGTTTGCTTTGTAACCAAGGCAAAACCCTGATTTGAAAAACTATATATAGGAGACATCTAGTATTGTGCAAAACTAATCCCCACACCTTATGTGTGATACTAGTTTGCATACTAGAGTCGATGCTCTTTTAACCCTCTAGTTTTCTTTTCTCAAACCGGATTAAACGACTTAAAGACTTCATTGGGATTGTGAAGCCAGACCGATACTACTTTTATCGTAGTTGTGTGATCTGATCTTGCATCTTCTATTGTACCAGTACAATCAGATTGATTGGCTTGAGATTGATATCTCCGATAGGCAAAATATAAAAAGTAATCACAAACGTCTTCGTCTCATCGTTTGTGATTCCGCAACATCTTGTTTCGCTACCATACAATTAAGATTGTTGTGAGGTGATTGATAACTCTAGGCTTTTCTTCGGGAATATAAGACAGTATTATCAATTGGTTCCTGTTCACCTTGATTATTATCAAAAGACGAAACAAAACCTTTAGGTTTTATCTGTGGGAGACAGATTGATCCTTTGATAGACTTGTCTGTGTGAGACATATTTTTTTATTGTCAAAGCCTGCGATTTTAGATCGTAGCAACTCTTAGTTGTGGGTGAGATCAACTAAGGGAATCAAGTGCGCAGTATCCTGTTGGGATCATAGGCGTAGGAGCATCAATGTACCTTGGATCAGTGGGAGATTGATTAGGGTTCAACTACAGTCCAGTCCGAAGTTATCTTGGAGTAGGCTAGTGTCTGTAGCGGCTTAATACAGTGTGTGTTCAATCTGGACTAGGTCTCGAGGTTTTTCTGCATTTGCGATTTCCTCGTTAACAAAATTTCTGGTGTCTGTGTTATTTCAATTTTCGCATTATATTGTTTATCTTTATAATTGAAATAATACAGGTTGTGTGTTAGATCATCAGTTAGAGTAATCCAAACTTTGGTTGTTGATTGTCATTGATTGATCCTTGGATATTGGTCTTTGGTACCATCCAAGTTATTCCTTATGTTTGATTGAAGACTCTCTTATTTCTATTAGCTCGAGTAAATCAAAACAATAGAGAGATATTAACTCCTCGATATACTTTAAGTATAGATTGAGTCTGAGTGTCTAGTTGATTCTCTAGCAAAGTATATTGGAGTTAGTCCATACAGATTGCTAAGCGAAATATTGGGTGGTGTTGTTAGACCCACGCTTTTTCAATAACTGTACCTTGGATCAGTGTGAGATTGATTGGGGTTCAACTATAGTCCAGACCGAAGTTAGTTTGTAGTAGGCTAGTGTCTGTAGCGGCTTAATGCAGTGTGTGTTCAATCTGGACCAGGTCCCGGGGGTTTTCTGCATTTGCGGTTTCCTCCTTAACAAAATTTTGGTGTTTGTGTTATTTCTATTCCGCATTATATTGTTTATCTTTATAATTGAAATATCACAGGTTGTGCGTTAGAATCAATCAATTAGAATATCCGACCTTTTGGTTGTTGATTTAAATTAATTGATACTTGGATATTGGTCTTTGGTACCATCCAAGTTTATCTCTCTTGTATTTAAATTGAGACTCGCAGTTTGCTTGAGTAAGATTTAAATCGAGAGATAGAGATATAAACTCTTTGATATACTTTTTATCTAGATTAAGTCTGACTGTCTAGTTGATTCTCTAGAAAGTATACTGGAGTTTTTCCATACAGATTGCTAAGCGAAATATTGGGTGTGGTTGTTAGACCCCCGCTTTTTCATGAACGATCTAGAGATCCCATGCCTTGTTGTTGGAGATAAATTTAGGAGCAACATCATTTCTTCAGATTCTCAGATTTAAAATCAAACTTCTGAGTTTTTGTTTTCAATATAGGGCTGGGAAAGTAGTGAAAAGGGGCTATAAAAGTAGTGAAAAGGGTGGTAAGGGCATTTAAGAAATAAGAATTATCTAGGGCACCCCTTAATTGAAGGATATTACTATAAACCAATGTTGCTAATGGGGAGTACCATTTCTAGTTTATCCTATATGCAAATTGGAAACTTTCCGGTAAATTGGTACACCTTATTAGCAATGCATTTACTCTTGTGCCTAATATTGATATATATACCAGAGAATAAACTCTTTCTCAATATGTCATAGCCGACCAAATCGAGATTTTTTTTTATTTTTTTTAAAGAACAAGATCAGTTTGTTTTTTTTTATTTTATTTTAAAGAACAACCTCATACTGAGAAATATTTAGTGTCATAAGATAATTAATAAAAAGAGTAGCACCATTTCAGAGGGCAAAAAAAGGACAATTTTTTTGTACTTATGCGTAATAATTAAAAATCAATATCTTAAATACATGAGAAAAGCAAGGAAATAATTTGTCCGCCTAAATTTCTTACTTATTTATATATACTACTTAGAATTATGTGAATATAATTTTCTAACGTATTTGTATATTAATTGTATAATATTAGATGTCAATAAAATATGAAGTTAGACTACTGTGTGTATGGTGTAACAAGTATGGTTCATTTCTTTTATTCATAAAGAATATTTCTCCAACAATTTTGTAATACATCTTTAGATTTTAATGTATCATTAAGAAGACTTAAAACTATATGAATTATCATTTCTTATTTATACTTTTGTTGATAAGTTTTAACACATGAGACATATGAGTATATAATACACATATGAAATACATAAAAATTATATAAGTAAATTATGACTTTTTTACCGAGATGTTGTAGTTAAGTAGTGGAACTTTGTAAGCCACTGATGAATGTTGCTGGATCTTTTTCATCTTGAGATTTTGTCCCTTGAGTGCGTTAACTACTTTTAAATGATTAATGATATAAGTGGTATAATTCTTTCCTAGATTAGGTTTACTTACGATTGTACATCCGATATAAATTCTTAATCCTCCAATCTTGTTGAAACCGTGAACACTATAATGACTTTTACTTTTTTTCATCCATCACTTCATTTGAAATTTATTAATTACTTGTGCTTGCAGATAGTATATTAATTAATGAAGATGAATTAAATAAATGATGTTGAGTTTGATAAAATTATAAATAAGTTATCCGCGAAAGATTGAAAAACCAAGTTTGTTAAGCACAATGTGTTAGAGAATTGCTTGGTCGAACTCCCAAGCGTTGCTATTTCAATCTTGTTAGTCAAGTTTAGTTGATCAAAACTATAACTCTTGATTTCTAGTTTACTTATAGCTATGTCTCGGATTAGGATATAATGTGTATTTAAACTTTAGACTTCACGACGTTCATCGCTTGAAGACGAAGATCTACTGAGGAGAGCTTGGAGGAACTTCATCAACAAAAGGTACGTATGTGGAGACTAAAACTTATCTATGATTCAAAAATCTATTCTATTCTAGCTACGTTCATCATATTCTTGACGAGATTAGTTGGAAACAAGTTATTTGTTGGAAACTAACTAATAAGTCAAAAGATGATCATGTGAAAATTTCCTTGAAACATCTTACATGATTTTTATGAGACAATCATTTGATGTCGACTCGTAAAGTTTCGTATTGATCATTCGATCACTTGAAAATTACTTGAAGCTAATAGTTTGTGTGAGACAGCTATTGTCGTCTTCTAAGGATGTTTCAATGTTTGAAATGGGAGTTTAAAATAAAAACCTTTGTCTGGATACATCATAGTATGCATACCTAGTATGCAAACTGTTTTGGTATGATTCAGGTCCGGTAACCTTGTTTGCATACCTAGTATGTGAACGGTTTCAACTGTTAAAGTCCGAGAACCAAGTTTTCATACCAGTATGCGAACGGTTATACCTGAGTTAAGGTCCGGAACAGCAATATGCATACCCGTTTGCAAACTGCTGGAGAAGACCAAAGTCCAGAAGTTATAGTTTGCGTACCTGTTTGCAAACTTAGTGGTTAAAGTTCTAAAATCGGTTAAGTATGTTTTTCATACTCATGGAAATACATTTATGAATTAAGGAATGCAATCTCTGCAAACCGTGGATTAATGTTCATGAATTGATTCTTACAAATCAATCCGATTTTGATTCAATTGTTCATATATATTTCTATGAGATAGTAAACAATTGAACAACTCGATGTGAAACACAATTAGATTCATTTGATTATATTTCATGATTTATTGATCATCATAGTTGATCTAGAAGTGTTATATGAATGTGGTTAAGACAAAATTGTTCATATGGCTAACTTCGGTTAACTATTATTGAGCCAACTCAATATACACGTTTAGGTACGGTTACCCATATCTAAATGAAGGTATATTTCATTTGTGTATGACAAGCTAAGACCATATAATGATGGAGAGATATTGCTTTGGCTTTAAGCAGACTTATCTTGAATCTTACATCAGGTTTTCATCTAACGATGAATATTGAGTGCTTTGTTACTGAGTTATCTTAGCTTTGATTGAAAGCAAACCCTGATTTGAAAGACTATATAAGGGAGAACTCTAGCAATTGAAAAACCTAATCTTGACACTTTCCTGTGTCCTAGTTGCGACTAAAGTCGATCCTCCTTTAACCTAGGTTTTTATAAAACCATTATATGTTAATGACTTGAAGACTTCATTTGGATTCGTGAAGCCAGACCCAACTATTTTCTCTGTAGTTGCATGTTCTGATCTTACTTGTTCTATCGTATTGAGTATTATCTTCTCTAAGATGTGCTCAAGATTTATCTCCGATAGGTAAGATATAAAAAGGAATCACAACGCTCTTCGTCTCATTCTTTGTGATTCGGAAATAACTTCTTCTACTACCATATAGTTAAGTTATTATGAGGTGATTGATATTTCTAGGCTTCTCTTTGGGAGTATAAGACCGGATTATCAATTGGTTCCTATTCACCTTGATTTATCGAAAGACGGAACAAAAACTTTATAGGTACTTCTATGGGAGACAGATTTATATATCAGAATAGACTTATATGTAGGAGACAGATTTGTTTATAAGTCTTCGACTTTGTTCATAACAACTCTTAGTTGTGGGTGAGATCAGCTAAGGGAATCAAGTGCGCAGAATCCGGCGTGGTTCAAGAAGCATAAGGAATGCGACTGTACCTTAATCGGTGTGAGATTTGGTTGGGCTCAATTACATTCCATTCCGAAGCTAAGTTGTAGTATGCTAGCGTCTGTAGCGGCTTAATACAGTGTGGTGTTCAAATCTGGAATAGGTCACGGGATTTTTATGCATTTGCGGTTTCCTCGTTCACAAAACTTCTAGTGTCTGTGATATTTCTTTTCTGCACTATATTTGTTTATATAATTGAAATATCACAGGTTGTGCGTAGTTCAATCAATTGGTAAATCCGACCTTGATTGTTGGATAGGAATTGATTGGCACTTGGACATTGGTACCGTCCAAGTTATTTCTCATATCAATCGGGCTCACAGATTTCCATCTGTTCGATTGCAAATTGTATTGAGAAATTCTGCAAAAAATTCTTAGTCCTGTGGAGTCCTTCCAACTTACTAACCAAATGCGTAACCTTCTGCAGAAAATTCTTAGCCCTGTGGAGTCCTTCCTACATGGATCAAACATTTCAACAAATTCCCCCCCCCCCCCCCCCTCAATGTTTACTTCCGTCATATGAAGAAAAACTTGGATTGACATAAATTTTTAAATTCGCATATGCATCAGCTGTTAAATTGACATCCACATTAGCAATACCTCGAAATTACCAGTATGAAACCAACATCACTAACTTAA
This sequence comes from Papaver somniferum, assembly GCF_003573695.1. Lineage (NCBI taxonomy): Eukaryota > Viridiplantae > Streptophyta > Magnoliopsida > Ranunculales > Papaveraceae > Papaver > Papaver somniferum. The sequence goes on along the minus strand of NC_039362.1, from coordinate 190,318,511 downwards.
AAGATTAAGCATCACTAACTTACAAGAAGCATCAAAGATGACATATATTCTAGCATTTCTCCTTCGCCTTCTATCGCTGGAAGTTTTACTTCTTATGCTTTTCATAAACAATTCCCAAATCAAAATCATTATCATAAATTTTTGAAACCTCTTTCTTAATCTCAACTCATTGATTTAATAAAACATGATACTGAATCTATCAATGACCAAAAAAACTCTATTTTGATTCGCCAAACAATGAAAATAGGCCTTGTTTGGTAACACTTATGATTATAGATAATCATAAATAGATAAATAATTTTAATGTAATAATTTTTATAATAAATTTTCACAAAGACCATTCTCAAATAATTGATTATCTTTGGAAAATGCTCTCAAAAAGAAGAGGAAAAAAAATGATCTAGGATTTTTTTCAAGTCCCTTATTGTTGTTTTAGCTCTCTGTTGATAGTTTGGAGAAAATAAGAAGAAAAAACCCAACTCAATTTTATTAAGAAAAATAATTGATTATAGTAATTTTTAAAAACAACTTTTTTCAATTATGATTAAAATAATCAATTATTATAATGGTTACCAAACACATACATAATCCATTATGAACTATATAATGGATTATGGGCTGATAATCCATTATAATAATGGTTACAAAAAGGCCCATCATATCTCGAATTAAATTGAATTTCAGTATGAAATTTTAAATCAAAATCAAGCTCACAATGTCAATACAAATTTATTAATATTTGAGTGAGTTAGTTAGAATCTTATTGTGAGGGGGATGAATAATGTGAAAATCACTTTACCAATTAATTTGTCATCAATTATATTATTTCGGAACCAATATCATCATCTGAAAATCGATCGAGAAAACATCTGATGTATTTTCGAAACCAAACTTTAATTTAAGTTGTAGGGTTTTTCAGACATATGTTGATGAAGGATGTGAGGAGAAGAAGAAATTGAATTTTCGTGTAGATAGAGATGATAAAGGAATTGGATGTTATTCTATCGTTTTCGCATAAACTTGGTAATGGAGGAAGATGAAAGAAGAACGAAGGAGAAGGAAGAAGAAGGAAAAAAATGAAAAACTAAAATTTGGAGGTGGTTGGGATTCGATCCCCAAACTTTATGTCACTTTGACAAAAATGTCAGCTATAAAAGAGGCATTTTGGTTTTTCAGCCAGGACTTCCCTAGCTTCGTTCAGTCGGACCAATAAGAATTCAAAGTTTTTTTTCTTATTCACATTTATATAATATTAGACTTTTATCTCTAATTATTTGAATCCCGTGATAAATTCCAAAGTAGTTTGTTGTCTTGTTTTTCTTTTCATTTTAATTTTAACATCAAAGTATATACATTTACACACATAATACATAATCTATTGCCTAATAATACGCCATAAAACTATTAAAAAATTATTTGATTTGAATATAAATCTCTAGATATTTGTTGTTATAGGAAAATGGTGCATATACTTATTTTTAATTTTTTTTAATTCCTAAGGAAAAAAAAACTCTAGAACTTCTTCTTCTTCTTGCTCAGATTTAGTTCTTTTAGGCTAGATCTGAGCAAGGATATTTAGTTTTTTATGAATAAAAGTAGTCTAATTTGTAGTTCTAGGTTTTGTTTTTGTTGTTTTTGGTGTCTATGGACACGTTTCTTCGCTATTTGGGCGATATTTTCTTCGTCTTTAGGAAGATTTTCTCTTCGCTATAATAGCGATTCTCTCAAATCTCCATGGTGTTTCTTAGCTTGCTATTCTCGATTCGTCAAGAACATCTATGATTCTGCTCGGATTCGCTTTGGATTCATCTTCAACAAGAGGGATTTAGGGCATCCAGATTCGTTTGGATCTACAAGATTTTGGGAAAATTACTCCATTTTAATTGGAGCATCTCTTATTGAAGAAGATAATTATTCCAAATGGTCGGAGTTGATCCCTGTTCACTCCATCATTCGTCAATACTACTGGTACAAAAATTGGATATCTTTGCGGTGCATGACTCTTTCTCTTGGTGATGTATTTGCAATTGGTGTCATCATTTGTATTTGGGTTTTGATTATCTTTTATTTTGGTGTTTTTGATAATCTTGTAAGCAATCATATAATCACTTTTTTGGTTTCAATGAACTGAAATGTGATTTCCAAAAGAAAAAAAAATCATCGATAAATTAATACTTTGCTAAATTGATAGAATTTCATAGTCTCAAAACTATTAATTTATCGAAGATTCACTATAGCTCACTTAGAGTGAACGGGCCAAGTTGACCTTTCATTTACCCGTTTTTTACAAACAAGTATTTCCGTCCTGAAAGATACTTTTTTAATGAAACGGTAATATCCTCCACCCATGCCTGTATCAAAATACCAGTCTTCCTGACTAATACAAATGACAACATTGATGTCTTTGACAATAACAACGAAGCCGGTATAGGAATTGTAGGGGTAAAATATCGCACACTTGGTTATTAAGCGAAATAGTCTCCTCATTATAATGCGAACGTGATCGCACGCAACATAGTCCAGATGACGTCACAAAGTCACGAGTAAGGTGTGAAGAAACATGCGGTGTTAGAAAGCACGTGCGAGAAGAGTCAATGTAAGCGTGTGTCAATGACGAACGTCAGATCCGAAAATAGGGGCTTTATTAGCTGTCTTCTGATGGTTTATCAAAAGTGATTGTAGTAGTGGTAAAAACAGGGTCTTTTCAGACTTGTGAAGAAAACAATTTTTCTAGATTTAAATTAAACAGGCAAATAAATAAAATAGTTCAAACCTTTAGAGAAAATACCAAGACTAGGATTCCACCATTAACCAATTAAATAGTAAATTCTAAATAATATTCATGCAATTCTATCTTTAAAAATAATTCTAATATTTGCCTCAAATATATTTTTGAAGTAATAATTGTAATCACAAAGTATAAAACATCAAAAGTTTTTAAAACCCAGCATGCTTCATCAAAATAATTCACAACTATTCAATAAAAACTAATATTTTAAATTCAATTCCATGCAAATAATCAAATAATAATATTGCAAATAAATAATAAAATTAGAATTATACCAATCAATATGGACCAACGGCTTCCTCCATCGTCTCGGCTAATGGGTTTAGCTTCTCATCCCAAAGACACACTCACAAGATGAATTCATGGCTAAAATAGGTGTTTTTATTGATGAATATAAGATGAAACAGAAATTTGCAACGCTGTAATGGTGTTACAGCGCCACTGTTACAAAGGGGTATGGTAATTTAAGACTGCTGTAAACGATAACTATCTACTGCTGTGAAACAACAACAGTGGTATGAAAATAAGTCTGCTGAAGAACGACGGACTCTGCACAACATTCTTCGCGGTTTCCTTGTGTAAGCCCACTTCTAGCCTTTTGGTCTTGTGCACAACATTCTTCGCGGTTTCCTTGTGTAATTCCTCCCGGCTTTTCACTACTTTTCTGCTCTTTTCCGCTCTGCTATTCATCAAAAATTGGTGGACCCGGGAAAGCGTATAAAATTGAAGTGAAATGAAAACGGGCCTACAGTAATACCGCAAGTGCACGGTTGTCAGTTGTAGCTCGTGCAAGTACGGGTCGATCCACAGAGATTGGGAGTGTTTGGAGTTTCTAGCTATTTGGGCTATAAATTGCTATTGGGCTTTTAATTGTGCTTTGGGCTTAGTGGGTTTTTGTAACAATGAAATGGTTTTGGGCTCAGTGGGCTTTTGGATTGACTGTGAACTTATGGGCTTTTGGTCTTTTGAGTTGCACTGGGCTTTGGGCTAACAGTGAACTGGGCTTAGTAACAGTGAATTGGGCCTTAGACCTTAACCTGAACTGTGGCTGGGCCTTGAACCTGGGCTTTTATTAAGTCCACAGTGGGCTTTTGTTATGAATCTGGGCTTCAGCAGTAGCAGAAGCAGTGCACAGCAGCAGCAGAAGCAGTGCACAGCAGCAGATGCTCAGCAGGGAAAGGGAGAGCAGCAGCAGTGCAAAGGGCAAGTGCACAGCAGCAGCAACAGCAACAACAAGTAGTAGCAGCAGGGGGAGAACAAGGCAGCAGAGCACTAGGCAGTGAATGCAGTAACAAGAACAGGAGAAACAAAAGAGAAGAAAGAGCAAATAGTGGCAGTGAAACTGTGATATTTACAAAGCAATGAAGATGGTAGTGAAACAAACTAACAATGATCATGGGAAAGAAGCAAAAATCAGTGGCAATGAGGCACAAAGGCAGTTAGCCTAAGGCAAGGGAGCAGCAATGAAACAAATGGTAACAGTGAAGTAAAGTAAACAATCCCACTCCCTGTGAAGTAAATGTGACAGAACAATGAAACTACAAGCAGAGAACAATGGAACCAAGGCTGTTAGCCAAGGGCAGAGAGGAGGTTGCAGTTGTGGCTAAGCTAAGGCTTAGAATCCACCTTGTGTCCTAGCTAAACAATGCAAAAACTTAAGCATCCAACTAGAATGGGAAGAGAATCAGCTTGCTCACTGATTTGCCCCTAGCATTGACTGTCTTTTGAAAGCACAGTCAATCACAGGCATATCAGAGCACCAACTTCTTCCCATTACTCAAGCAAAACAGGCCTTCCTAGCAATTCATCATTCATTAGTGCACTAAGGTTTCATCTGAGCCTCAACAGTGAACTCAGAACATAATTAACACTACAATGGAACTAAACATGATTAACAGGAACAACACACATTTAACAGGAACAACACAACATTTAAACTACTAAACAGTGAATGAAAATTGCAAAACAAGAACCCTAAAAATTAACAGTGAAATTAAATTAACCCAATTAGGGGGTATCTCGGCTAACCAAGAACACCCTTTAACATCCTACATCACTTCCCTTTTATAGCTTACAACAAATTACAAAATTTCACCAAACCCTAAATTGCAAACCCTAACTTTTGGGGAAAATCAAATTCGACATACCCATGTGTGAATTCTGCTCGACCCATGCCCTGTTGATGTTCTACTGCTCCTCCTCTAGCTCTTGTTGCGCTGTTGGCCTAGCCCTAGACGTCTGTGAACCCTAGCTTCTCTCACTGTCGAGTTTGTAGCATCAGGACTCGATGCTACAGACGAGAAAGGAAGAGACAAGGGTGGTGATTGAATCCTGAGTTTGTCGGGGGAAGGTGGTAGTGGTGGTGTTCGAGGTGGAGATGGAGTTGCAGAGCTCTGCAAATTTTTGGGAAGAAGGGGAAGAACTCGATGGAAATGGGATTAGGGTCTGTTTGTTTGGGGTGTAGGTGTTCGGTTGCTAGGGTGTGAAGCAGGTGCAGCGGAGTTTGATGATCTGCGACAAGAAGCGATGGATGGGAAGATGGTAGGTGGATCCAACGGCGATACGGAGGTAAGCGTGGAGCGACCGTCGGATGAAGGGATGTAGCAAAACGGACGACCCAAGATGGAGATGGGCGTTGCGATGTAAAGCGGGGGCTTCGGAGTTTGATGTGCGATGATGGAGCGACCGTAGGATGCTGAAATGCTTCGATCTGACGGCTGATATCCGAGACGGGCTTGGATAGTGGAAATGTGTTTGAGTAAGGGTTTTGGGCCTTGGGTATGCCAAGCCCATATCTTCTTTAAGGACAATTCTTCTTCTTCAAGCCCACTTCTAGCCTTTTGGTCTTGTGCACAACATTCTTCGCGGTTTCCTTGTGTAATTCCTCCCGGCTTTTCACTACTTTTCTGCTCTTTTCCGCTCTGCTATTCATCCAAACTTTATTTATTACCTAAAAATGCAAAATTAAGTAAGAAAAATATTTATTCTTGAAAACAATGAAAATACAGAATATGGGATAAAATGTAGAATTAATGCACAAAAGATGAGTTAAATGCCAAGAAAAATATATAGAAATATGCACTTTTTAGCACTCATCAAATACCCCCAAACCTGAATTTTACTTATCCTCAAGTAAAACAAAACTAAGGAAATCCTACCTATACCACTGTCGCTGGTCTCTCGAATGCATTTAGCGTATGCACTAAGCCTTTTAAACCACTAAGTGTCCCTAGTGGACGAGTTGAAGTCTCGTGAAGGTTTGCTTAGAACGTACCTACAAAGTTCTAGGTCAAAATATAAGCTCAGATTCCATCAAATGTGACATGTGCAAGACAGTTTAAGCTCACAACAAAATGGAGATGTCAATCTAGCTATCGAAGGCACAATCCTAGCACTGATAACAAAAAAAAAGACATGTGATAAGAGTGTAAAGTGTATCTACACATGTGTAAAGAAAGATCTGAAGTTATGACTACTAATCACCAAGAGATAGTTTCTCAGGCTAAGAACCAAGGTCGAAATCTAGCTAGCTGTCCGGACTTTACGAGAATTGTGAATGAGTTGGAGGTATTTCACAATCACTCGCGTTGTACATCAATGGTATACACCCTTCCTTGCTTATTACAATAAAACACAAAAGATGACTCTTTACATGACTTATTTACATTGACTACTCTCTTTTATTTTTGGAACAAGAGATGATGGAATTGATAAATACTTGATTGATTTTTTCATTTTTTTCATTTTTTTCATTTTTTTTTTTTTTTGATTTTTTTTTTCTGAATATATACATCGTTTTTTTTTTAACACAAGAACTTGAAATTGATTTTTACATATGGTAGCTCTTTTGATACATAACAAAAAGAAACAAAAAATTACATGACACTTTGCAAGAGGTAGCCCTTTTTGATGCACCCAGTTAAATTCGATGGTTGTCTTTCTTAATGTAACCTCCACCTTCTATCCCAACCAACCAAAGAACAAGCTAGTCAAGTTTCGTTCAGTATTCTAAAGTGATTGGCAATCGTGACTTCCTATCAAACACCTTGAAGATCGAGGCCATACATGTATTGGTAGATCGTGCGCGTGCAAATTTCTTATCACTATGTGAATTGTGCTAGAATCAGGGTGCCTAAATATCTAGACTAAGACTCCTAATAATTACATATTTGCACAAGAGTCAACATTTCAAGGTAAATGAGCTCCATTTTTTTATGTTTTTTTTTTCAATTTTTAATTTTTAATTTTGATTTTTTCATTTTTTTTTTTTTTTTTTTTTCAAAAAGAAGGAGTTCTTGTTTTCAATTATGGCATATTATCAAAGTATATACTTTTCACCCCCAAACCTAAACTAAACATTGTCCTCAATGTTTCAAAATATGAACAAAATTATAATACAACATATGAAGAGGATCATGGTGAGTAGAGAAAAAGGAAAGAGAATACCCGATTTCGGCGAAAGCAATATTAGAACTCCGTTATTCAAGGCAAGAATCCAACATATGTCAGCCGAGATCATATTGGATTAGCAAAATATATACAAAAGGAACAAAAAGGTTTTTAAGAAATTTTATCTACTGGATTATATACAAAAATTCACCATACACTAACAATCTAAAGAGTTGAGGATCAACCCAAAAGACAAAGTGTAGAGGTTTCAACAGCTTCACACAATAATAATATGGTAGGCATGCAAGTGAAGCTGTGAAACAAAATGAGCTACCCCCAAACCTGGATTTTACAGAAGATATAATTTTGAAAACAAAATCGCGCAGTTTCGGGGGTTCATCATGCACAAGGTCTAACTCAAAGTGAACTGTGCTAGGGACGGGCAAACATGCTAATTCCAACTGTGGTTCCTCAAATGTATTATACTTAGAAGCAAAATAGTCCAAGAGGACTTGGGACACACAGTTCCAAACCTAGATTAGGGACTCTCAGAAAAGTCGGTTTGACAATATGGGTACAAACCAAATCTAGGTTGGGTGGAAGGCCATCAGATTGTGACTTATGTAGGACGATAGGCACATCATTATAATCACATCAACATCTCCTAAGTCTTCTACAAGTGTCACAACATGCTCACAATCATCAAACAAATTGGCAAGATCACAATCAGAGTCATCAACATCATCAACAATTTATTCTCATGCATCGGCAAATCAGGAGAAATATCACAATGTGACCTAGGTAGAGAATCAGACACATCAAATATATTTTCATGCATATTAGTGTCTACAGAAGATTCAACTATTCCTATGTCATGCTCATCTTCACAGAATAATTGTACGAATCCCATGTCAATATCAAAATCATATGAATTACAATGAGTATTAGAAAGAACAACATGCATGAAGGTCGAGGGCGAGAAGCCATATGTTTTTGAACCAACAGGTTCCACAATATTTTCATGTTCTTCTAACATATCATCATCAATCATATCATGGTAGCATGCATATTGGTCCTCATTAACAGTGGTGGTGATTAGTCGATTCATGTTCCTCTAAATTAGGTTCATATTCAACATTATTTACATGAATGGGACTAGACACTTCATTAGGGACAACATACATTTCCTCATGAATTTCCTCCTTTTGTAGGTGAAGCAAAATCTGATCTAAATATGCATGAATTCGTGATGTAGATCTATCATAGTCTTGCTTGCAGTCTTAAAGCTTCTGTGGTGGAGTCTAAATTCATGGGAGTACCAAATTCTTCATGTTCAAATTGTGGTGAATGGTACATGTGTGCATGGTCATTAGGGTTTACAAAATATTGATCGCAACCCTCAAAGGATTGATTATGGTCCCAATGACTACCATTCTCACAATTTATGGGCATTTCATACCTTGGATTTTCTCTAGATTGCCTAAAATTATGCAAAATATGACAATTCTCAACAGGGTGGTCTAAACTACCACATGCGGGACATGCATAGATTTCAGGTTGCCTAAGAAAATTAGATGTGACAGATTCCTCATGTGATTGCATTTCTAAAGCTGTGATTCGAGCTTCTATTTGATCCATAAGTGATGATTGTGTGAGTGAGGCTCTAGCAGAATGTTCATTTTCACGTTGCGATGAATGATGCATGTATGAATAGTCATTAGGGTTCATGTATTGCGGCTCGGGACTTTGAAAATGTCCATAATAATTCCTATAACTATTGACATCATGGAATGGGGAGGATCACAATGTGAATTTGGCCCGTAAGCAAGTTCTCTAAGTGTTTTGTTTCCACTCCCCGAAGCAGGCCAAAATCTAGACATGATTGGCTCAAAAGCTAAGTAACTATGTTACAAAGCCCAAAATTTGGTTTTTAATGGGTTTGGATTTTGGGAAAATTTTGGTTTTTAGGGAAACATTTGGAAAACTTTGGTTTTTATGGGAGAAAAACATTTGGTTTTTAATGGGATAAGGAGAAAGAAGAAAAATTTGGTTGTTAATGTGGGAGCAAAATAAAATTTGGTTTTAGAATTTGGGAGCAAGTAAATTTTTTTTTTTTTTTTTTTTTTTAAAGAAAAAATTTGGTTTTTTGAATGGGAGCAAGCCCACGGTTGGTTTTGTTTTGCTTTGGCTCAGCTGGTTTGAAAACGTTTGGTGAAACTGAGTCCAAAATCTCGGCCTAGAATTTGGGTACTCGGCCCACTAACGAGTTAACCTAGCGTGATCGGTTACAAGCTCAGCTGGGTTTAAAAACCCAGAATACAAAATACAAGTCCAAATTAAACAAGCTCACAAAAATTAAATACAAGCCCACAAATTAAACAACAAGCCCACAGAAATTAATTACAAACCCAACAGAAAATAAAAAGCCCAAAAATTGGCTTTAATATTACAAGCCCCAATTAAAAATTGGAAGCCCACAATTCGGGTTCTCTTAAATGGGTTACCTTTTAAGCACAGCCCGCAGCTCTCTGATATTGTTGCAAAAACCCAGTTGGGCTTTGGTTCTTTTCCTTGGTGGCGTCCCAGCAGAGGAAAAACTGGTTCAGAACAGCAGGTCCAACAGCAAATGAAGTGAAGCAGATGCAGATGCAAATGCTATGCAGTGAAATGCAAAAATAGCTAATAAAACTACAAGAAAAACACAGCACCAATCCCCGGCAGCAGCGCCAAAAACTTGGTGGACCCGGGAAAGCGTATAAAATTGAAGTGAAATGAAAACGGGCCTACAGTAATACCGCAAGTGCACGGTTGTCAGTTGTAGCTCGTGCAAGTACGGGTCGATCCACAGAGATTGGAGTGTTTGGAGTTTCTAGCTATTTGGGCTAAAATTGCTATTGGGCTTTTAATTGTGCTTTGGGCTTAGTGGGTTTTTGTAACAATGAAATGGTTTTGGGCTCAGTGGGCTTTTGGATTGACTGTGAACTTATGGGCTTTTGGTCTTTTTGAGTTGCACTGGGCTTTGGGCTAACAGTGAACTGGGCTTAGTAACAGTGAATTGGGCCTTAGACCTTAACCTGAACTGTGGCTGGGCCTTGAACCTGGGCTTTTATTAAGTCCACAGTGGGCTTTTGTTATGAATCTGGGCTTCAGCAGTAGCAGAAGCAGTGCACAGCAGCAGAAGCAGTGCACACAGCAGCAGATGCTCAGCAGGGAAAGGGAGAGCAGCAGCAGTGCAAAGGGCAAGTGCACAGCAGCAGCAACAGCAACAGCAAGTAGTAGCAGCAGGGGGAGAACAAGGCAGCAGAGCACTAGGCAGTGAATGCAGTAACAAGAACAGGAGAAACAAAAGAGAAGAAAGAGCAAATAGTGGCAGTGAAACTGTGATATTTACAAAGCAATGAAGATGGTAGTGAAACAAACTAACACATGATCATGGGAAAGAAGCAAAAATCAGTGGCAATGAGGCACAAAGGCAGTTAGCCTAAGGCAAGGGAGCAGCAATGAAACAAATGGTAACACAGTGAAGTAAAGTAAACAATCCCACTCCCTGTGAAGTAAATGTGACAGAACAATGAAACTACAAGCAGAGAACAATGGAACCAAGGCTGTTAGCCAAGGGCAGAGAGGAGGTTGCAGTTGTGGCTAAGCTAAGGCTTAGAATCCACCTTGTGTCCTAGCTAAACAATGCAAAATTAAGCATCCAACTAGAATGGGAAGAAATCAGCTTGCTCACTGATTTGCCCCTAGCATTGACTGTCGTTTGAAAGCACAGTCAATCACAGGCATATCAGAGCACCAACTTCTTCCATTACTCAAGCAAAACAGGCCTTCCTAGCAATTCATCATTCATTAGTGCACTAAGGTTTCATCTGAGCCTCAACAGTGAACTCAGAACATAATTAACACTACAATGGAACTAAACATGATTAACAGGAACAACACACTTTAACAGGAACAACACAACATTTAAACTACTAAACAGTGAATGAAAATTGCAAACAAGAACCCTAAAAATTAACAGTGAAATTAAATTAACCCAATTAGGGGTATCTCGGCTAACCAAGAACACCCTTTAACATCCTACATCACTTCCCTTTTATAGCTTACAACAAATTACAAAATTTCACCAAACCCTAAATTGCAAACCCTAACTTTGGGGAAAATCAAATTCGACATACCCATGTGTGAATTCTGCTCGACCCATGCCCTGTTGATGTTCTACTGCTCCTCCTCTAGCTCTTGTTGCGTTGTTGGCCTAGCCCTAGACGTCTGTGAACCCTAGCTTCTCTCACTGTCGAGTTTGCAGCATCAGGACTCGATGCTACAGACGAGAAAGGGAGAGACAAGGGTGGTGATTGACTCCTGAGTTTGTCGGGGGAAGGTGGTAGTGGTGGTGTTCGAGGTGGAGATGGAAGAGATGGTGGTGATGGAGTTGCAGAGCTCTGCAAATTTTTGGGAAGAAGGGGAAGAACTCGATGGAAATGGGATTAGGGTCTGTTTGTTTGGGGTGTAGGTGTTCGGTTGCTAGGGTGTGAAGCAGGTGCAGCGGAGTTTGATGATCTGCGACAAGAAGCGATGGATGGGAAGATGGTAGGTGGATCCAACGGCGATACGGAGGTAAGCGTGGAGCGACCGTCGGATGAAGGGATGTAGCAAAACGGACGACCCAAGATGGAGATGGGCGTTGCGATGTAAAGCGGGGGCTTCGGAGTTTGATGTGCGATGATGGAGCGACCGTAGGATGCTGAAATGCTTCGATCTGACGGCTGATATCCGAGACGGGCTTGGATAGTGGAAATGTGTTTGAGTAAGGGTTTTGGGCCTTGGGTATGCCAAGCCCATATCTTCTTTAAGGACAATTCTTCTTCTTCAAGCCCACTTCTAGCCTTTTGGTCTTGTGCACAACATTCTTCGCGGTTTCCTTGTGTAATTCCTCCCGGCTTTTCACTACTTTTCTGCTCTTTTCCGCTCTGCTATTCATCCAAACTTTATTTATTACCTAAAAATGCAAAATTAAGTAAGAAAAATATTTATTCTTGAAAACAATGAAAATACAGAATATGGGATAAAATGTAGAATTAATGCACAAAAGATGAGTTAAATGCCAAGAAAAATATATAGAAATATGCACTTTTTAGCACTCATCAAATACCCCCAAACCTGAATTTTACTTGTCCTCAAGTAAAACAAAACTAAGGAAATCCTACCTATACCACTGTCGCTGGTCTCTCGAATGCATTTAGCGTATGCACTAAGCCTTTTAAACCACTAAGTGTCCCTAGTGGACGAGTTGAAGTCTCTGTTTTAACTTTGATTGCTTCTCCCGGATATTCTATCCCAATTAATCCCATGAAATCATCCATACTAGAATTCTATATCCATATCACGTCCAGCCCAATCAATTTCCGGTGTTTAATCTCCCTAAAACAGCTCCAACAATCGGATCAAAATTCAACAGCGATATGCATGGCCTTTCCCGCCAAAAACCAGTTTTTGAATTTGAAGAAGACCTCCCCCTATCCAGTTATGGTGTCCCTTTAGCAACTGCCTGGAAATGGGTCACCCCTTAGTAATTAGGTTACCCCTTATCCAAAGTGAGAGTCCGTATAGTAATTTTCTCCCACGAGCGCAAAAACCACTTTTTTAGCCAATTTCGCCGCAAAAGCTAATTTCTCCGGAAATACCTACAGGGACATAAAAAGCCATAATAAGTACAAAAAATGGGTACTAACACAATATACAATTGGGCTATATTAGACACATAAATGCGTCTATCAAATACCCCCAAACTTATTATTTGCTAGTCCTCGAGCAAATCTAATCTAAAAAAAAATGACTACACTTAGCACGTGCAGTAAGCCGTTAAACCACTAGGTGGCCCTAGTGGCGGGGTGTTGTCTCCGGGGGGTTTACCAGAGGTGTACCCACAAAACCTTAATACTCCAGACCCTAGCTATCTACAACGAACCTTGGAAGGCACTAAAGAATCTCCTTGGTTGGCATACTTATTGACTACAGGAAGAAGTACCCTGATGCGAAATTCCAATTGTTGTACACGAGTTTGCACTCAAGCATACTAAAATTCATATAAAGTGACAGAGCTCTACTCAGATAGTTGCACTTTGGACATCATATTCGGAGTCAAACTAATCACATGGAAAGATTAAGAGATGGATATAGAAAAACATAGATGGTTTTGATGTTTACTAAGTGAACGGCGTTTCCCATATCTGTCTGAAGGCCTCCGCCAAAATGAACCTATCCTAATGGATTGAGATACTAGTCTGACTAATATCAACACACTGGCATATACAAGGGTACCAGTGGTCGATAACCTAACTCTAGGTCAACACAACTGGCATATACAAGGGTACCAGTGGTCGACTTTATTGAATTTATTCCTTTTGGTCAAATGGTCTGGTCTCAATTTCTTTTTTTTTTTTTTTTTTTTTTTTTTTTTTTTTTTTTTTTTTTTTTTTTTTTTTTTTTTTTTTTTTTTTTTTTTTTTTTTTTTTTTTTTTTTTTTTTTTTTTTTTTTTTTTTTTTTTTTTTTTTTTTTCATGGTATCTCAATCACTCTAATTCACCCTAGCATTGGTAACAACTTGAATCGTGGGCCCCACCTATCACTTAGAGAAACATAGTTTAAAAACAAAATAAAATAAAAATAGAAGTGAAAAGGACTCAACGAGATATGGTGAAACTATCATGTTATTTCTAACACCTGAGCTCTGTGCTTTTATGAATAGACTCTTTAGATGTTTCCATCTAATCAGATTGGTTCCTCAAACTTCTACAATCAAAATGCTTCCATCCACTTAGATTAGTTAGTGTAATCCTCAATAAGCATAATTTCTAAGCTCTGGAGTTTATTTATTGCAACTAAAAAGTTTCTCCCATACCCCCAAACTTAAATCTAACATTGTCCTCAATGTTTCTCATGAAAGAACAGTACCAAGAATATAAGTAACATGAGGAAATAGTAAAGAGAGAGTTCGGAAAGATAGTACCTGAGTGAAGTGAAACCAAAAACTGAATAGAAATTATACAACATACAAATCGCCTCGATGGTCAATCAAGGGTAAACAGGGTCCTCCAGAGGGACCTCCTCAACATCACCTGTAGGAAAAGGCTCTAAAAAGGGCTTCAATCGCTGACCGTTAACCTTTGAAGAACTACTACCATCCAGTGTCTCGATCTCAACAGCTCCATGAGGAAAAACAGTACGGACCACAAAAGGACCGGTCCACCGAGAGCGCAGTTTCCCGGGGAATAGATGCAAACGAGTGTCATACAGAAGAACTTTTTGACCTGGAGAAAATGACTTCCGTAATATGTTTCTATCATGCACAAGTTTCATTTTGTTCTTATACTCCTTCGCACTATCGTAAGCATCTATACGAATCTCGTCCAACTCATTGAGCTGGAGTTTCCTATGGGCTCCTGCCTTGTCAAGTGAAAAATTTAGCTGCTTAACAGCCCAATAAGCTCTGTGTTCTAACTCAACAGGTAAGTGACATGCCTTGCCATAAACAAGCCGATAAGGCGACATTCCAATGGGGGTCTTAAACGCAGTACGGTAAGCCCATAAGGCATCAGTAAGCCTAGACGACCAGTCTTTCCGATTAGGATTAACTGTTTTCTCTAATATACGTTTTATCTCCCTATTGGAAACCTCTACCTGACCACTAGTCTGTGGATGATACGGGGTAGCTACTTATGTGTAATACCATATTTCTTCATCAGAAGTCTAAAAGTCCCATTACAAAAGTGCGACCCTCCATCACTAATTATAGCTCGCGGTGTACCAAAACGTGTAAGTATATTATTTTTCAAGAACTCAATCACAACCCTATGGTCATTGGTTTTACACGCAACCGCCTCAATCCACTTAGAGACATAGTCTACGGCGACAAGGATGTATAGGTTACCAAAAGAATTAGGAAACGGACCCATAAAGTCAATACCCCACACATCAAAGACCTCAACAATTAAAATAGGGTTCAAGGGCATCATGTTCCTACGGGAAATGGTTCCTAATTTCTGGCATCGTTCACAAGTAACGCAGTAACTGTGGGAGTCTTTAAACAACGAAGGCCAATAGAATCCACACTGCAATATCTTAGCAGCAGTTTTCTTAGCACTAAAGTGACCCCCACAAGCATGATCATGACAAAAGGAAATAATACTGGACTGGTCACTCTCAGGTATACATCTCCTAATAATCTGGTCTGGAATACTTAAACAAATAAGGATCATCCCAAAAGAAGTGCTTAACCTCAGCTAAAAATCTAGAACGATCTTGTTTACCCCAATGTTGGGGCATTCGACCAGTAACAAGATAGTTCACTATATTCGCATACCAAGGTAATTGGGTAACAAAGAACAATTGTTCATCAGGAAAGCTATCCCTTATAGGAAGGGAATCATCTGGGGAACTAACAACTAGCCTAGACAAGTGATCTGCTACAACATTTTCGGCACCCTTTTTGTCTCTAATGTCTGGAGAAAACTCTTGCAACAACAGAATCCACCTAATCAATCTAGGTTTAGTATCCTTCTTAGACAAAAGATATTTTAAAGCAGCATGATCAGTATATATGATGATCTTAGAACCTAAGAGATAGGGTCTAAACTTGTCTAAGGCAAACACAATGGCTAATAGTTCCTTCTCGGTAGTGGTATAGTTCAACTGGGCATCATTCAGAGTTTTGCTAGCATAGTAAATCACATGAAGTAACTTATTTTCTCGCTGACCTAGCACAACACCAATAGCATAATCTGAAGCATCACACATGATCTCAAAGGGTAGGTTCCAGTTGGGTGCCTGGACTATGGGGGCGGTAGTGAGTAATGACTTAAGCTTCTCAAAAGCCTCTAAACAAGCATCATCAAAAACAAACTTAACATCTTTTGCAAGCAAATTGCAAAGAGGTCTAGACATCAAGCTAAAATCCTTAATGAAACGACGATAAAAACCAGCATGTCCTAAGAATGACCTAATATCTCTTACGGTTTTTGGGACCGGTAAAGTTTTAATAAGGTCAACTTTTGCTCTATCCACCTCTATACCCTTTGAAGATACAATATGCCCTAGAACAATTCCTGAACGAACCATAAAGTGACATTTCTCCCAATTAAGCACTAAATTCTTTTCCTTACACCTAGTCAAAACTAATGACAAATGATGCAAGCACTCATCGAAAGACGAACCAAACACTGAAAAATCATCCATAAAGACCTCTAAGAACCGTTCTACCATGTCAGAAAATATGCTCATCATGCAACGCTGAAAAGTCGCAGGGGCATTACATAGCCCGAAAGGCATGCGTCTATACGCAAAGGTACCAAAGGGACAGGTAAAAGTGGTTTTCTCCTGGTCTTCTGGGGCAATAACGATCTGATTATATCCAGAGTAGCCATCTAAAAAGCAGTAGTGACTATGTCCAGCTAATCTCTCTAGCATCTGGTCGATGAAGGGAAGGGGAAAGTGGTCCTTCCTAGTGACCTTGTTCAATTTCCTATAGTCGATACAAACACGCCAACCCGTGGTCATTCGGGTCGGGATTAACTCATTGTTATTATTCTGGACTACAGTAATACCAGATTTCTTGGGAACAACCTGAACGGGGCTAACCCACTTACTGTCTGAAATAGGGTAGATAATTCCTGCATCTAATAGCTTAAGAACCTCAGTTCGAACTACTTCTTTCATATTGGGGTTTAGTCGACGTTGCATCTCCCTAGAAGGTTTGGTGTCTTCCTCTAAATAAATCTGATGCATACAAACAGTAGGACTTATAACCTTAATGTCTGCTATGGTCCACCCTAAAGCTTCCTTGTTGTTTTGAATGACGGTTACTAGCCTACTTTCTTGATCTCTATCCAAGTCGGAAGAAACAATCACAGGTAAAGTCTCAGACGGGCCTAAAAACACATACTTCAGGGTATCTGGCAATGGTTTTAGGTCCAACTTAGGAGGCTTTTCTAAAGAAGGAACTAGGGTAGACTTAGAAACTGGTAGTGGTTCGAACTTAGGTTTCCATCCATTACTAGTATCTAACAAAGGGGTTGAATCTAACAAAGCATTCACCTCATTAATTACATTATCATCATCAAAATCAATCCCAAAGTGAGCTAGGCATTTTTCTAATGGATCTTCTAACAAAGTGTTTGGTAATGACTCCTCGACTAATGTTCCTATCATGTTCACCTCTTCTATATTCGAGTCATCTAGTTCAGAGGGTAGCTTACTAATATTAAAAATATTCAGCTCAATAGTCATATTACCAAAATACAAATTCATAATACCATTTCGACAGTTAATGATCGCATTGGATGTAGCTAAAAACGGGCGACCTAAAATCACTGGTATTTGGTTCTCTGGGTCAGGGACAGGTTGGGTATCTAGGATAACAAAATCCACTGGATAAATAAACTTGTCAACCTCTATGAGAACATCCTCGATCACACCACGAGGGATTTTAACGGACCTATCAGCTAACTGAAGTGTCATCTGGGTAGGTTTCATCTCACCAAGTCCTAGCTTAAGGTACACATGATATGGAAGTAAATTTACACTGGCTCCTAAGTCAAGCAAAGCTTTCTCAACACGGTACTTACCTATTGTACAAGCAATGGTAGGGGACCCTGGGTCTTTATACTTAGGAGTAGTGGTATTCTGAATAATAGAACTCACATGACTAGCTATGAAGGCTTTCTTCTGGACACTGAGCTTACGCTTTCGCGTACACAAGTCCTTAAGGAACTTGGCATAAGAGGGAATCTGCCTAATTGCATCTAATAATGGAAGGTTGATATTAACCTGCTTAAAAACCTCCAATATATCATTAAAGTTGGACTCCCTCTTAGTCGGAACTAGCAGCTGTGGGAATGGGGCTCTGGGAACAAAGCCGGGCTCAACAGGACCCTCATTGGTCTCCTTGGAGACTCTATCAGTCTCCTCATTTTCTGGCTCAGCAGGGTGAACTACAGCATGTTCACTATCAGGCATGGCAACCTTGTTGTCAACTTTTTTTCCACTCCTAAGGGTTGTGACAGCATTCACATGATTGTACGATTTCTCTCCTTTTGGGTTGGGATCAGTACGACTAGGGAACCTTCCATCTTCTCTCTCACTTATGAACTTAGCTATTTGTCCTACTTGAAGTTCTAATTTGGCAAGACTCTGGGAATTATTCTTCAATTCTTGCCTAGTTTCTTGTTGAAAGCTCATGTGGTTCTTTGTTAGCATTTCATGGTTATTTGCTAACATAGTGAGAGTATCCTCTAAGGTAGAGATCTTTTTCTCGGAAGTGTTTTGAAACTGGGTTTGACCTGAAGAGTTCTTAAAACCAAAACCTGGGGGAGGCTGAGAATTGCTAGACTGGCCTTGACTCTGGCCCTTAGACCAAGAGAAATTAGGATGGTTTCTCCAACCAGGGTTGTAGGTTTCTGAGTATGGGTCAAACTTCTGACGGTTCTCAAACCTAGCATTGTTATATACAGCATGGGCTTGCTCTTCACTAACCTGACCTTCCCAAAATGAATTATCGGGCTCTATTCCACAACTAGAGACTTGAGAGGCTCTATTAGGTTCAACAAGGGACCTATTTTTAGACTGGCCCATTTCCAAAGCTTCTAACCTTCTGGACAAAGCAACAAACTTAGCATCTGACGCAAAACTCGTATCTACCATATTGGTGCTACTTCTATTGACCAAGAGTCTTTTAGGGGGTTCAACACAAGATTCCCACTGTTGGGATTTTTCAGCGATAGCTCCTAAGAAGGTAAAAGCATCATCAGCATTTTTACTAGTGAACTCACCAGCGCACATAGACTCAACCATGGCTTTGGTCGAATAGTCTAATACATCATAAATAATCTGTACAAGTTTCATATTATCAAATCCATGGTGAGGACACTGAGATAGGAGATCATTGAATCGCTCTAAAAACCTATAAAGAGACTCTCCCTCTTGTTGCACACTAGCACTAATTTTTTGCCTAACAGCTGCAGTTTTATGCTTAGGGTAGAATTTCATATAGAAGGCAGCGATAAGTTCCTGCCATGTTTCTATGGATTCAGACGGTAGGTTGTTAAGCCAGGTCTTGGCTTTATCTCTCAAGGAAAAGGGAAACATTTTAAGTTTCAAGACTTCATCAGTAAGGTCTTTTATTCTAATTGTCCCACAGATTTCCTCAAAGTCCCTAATATGGAAATAAGGGTTCTCATCATCTTTTCCTAAGAATATAGGGATCATCTGAAGAATACTAGGTTTTATCTCAAAATTAGCCGTAGTGGCTGGAAATTTAATGCATGAAGCTCGGTTGGTCCTAGTTGGGAACATGTAATCTTTCAAAGTTGCCATCGCTGGCACAACAGAAGTACTAGGGGTACTTTCCTCACGAAGAGACAGATTCTCAAAACTAAAGTTTCCAAAAACAGGGCTCTCCAAAGAAGAGTCTTCGAGCTCCCTGCTTAAATCAGAAGAACTACTAGGTTTTTCGCTAATCAATCGACCTAGAGTATCTCTTTTCCAAGCCCTAACAAAATCGGGCATACACTAAAAAAATTCAAAAAGAAATAAAAATCCTAACAAGAAGGTTCTAGCAATCACACAGCAGGCTGACTCGACTTTACCACAGCAAACCTAAAGATTTCTAGCAAACAACAAGCATGATGGCTCCACTTAGATTGTTTCTAGACCAGCTTCTAATCCTTCGAAAGGGAATTCGTTACAATTTGAGCAAACCCCTCTGGAATCAATCCGAGTTAAAGCAAGTTGAATCGAGGTGAGGGAAGTTCAGTGGAGCTTTGATACCCAAAACCTCACCGATCCAATGCGGCGCAGTCACGCATTCAACTCGCAGAAACCGTCAAGAACTTCGAGGTGTGCTTAAAGAGTAACCAATATTTTTCGAATGATTGTCCTGTTAAGCTCGATACCCTATAGGTCTCTTTCTAGTCCAAATTTTAGGCTTAGGTTCGCTTTAGGTTTCGTTTTCCTAAGGCGGGCAAGAAGGGAGCGGTGATGAAATCCGAACCCTTATCTTATATGGTCCAGTCCTTTCCCTTTACTAGGAATTTAAAAACAGTCCATATTCAAGTCCTCAGCATATATTCACCTTAAGGAGTCCAGTAACCCGCTTGCAGGAGATTCGCGGGTGTTTAGAATTTTACCTCCCGTACCAGACGGGCGAAGAACCGCTGAAGTCGACTCGGGCCACGACTCCTATGCCGTGTGCGAACCCGAGGGGCCGAGACGAAATCGTAATCGTCGTCCTTCCCTGCAAACAGTTTATATTTAAGGGTACCCTTCCGTAGGGTTTAAAAATAAAAATAAAAATGTCCCAAAATTAATGTCCAAAGTCCATAAAAAAAATACAAAAGAAAAGAAAGTCTAATAAAAATTACAAAAAAAAAATGTCTCTCTTTTTTTTTCTCTCTTTTTATCAAAATAAAAAAAAATTCTTCTTCTTTCGCTCCTTTAGCTTTGCTTTTCGCTCCCAAACTTTAAGTAAATCACCACAAGCTTTGGCAAAATTGTCTTTCGCTCCAATCTTCAAAAATCTGCAAGGAAACAAAAAAACCAAAAACGTAAAGAAGAACAAAAATAATAAAAAAAAAAATCTAAAAAAAATGCTAACTAAACACAGGTCCGCGTCGGCGGCGCCAAAAATTTGATGGTTTATCAAAAGTGATTGTAGTAGTGGTAAAAACAGGGTCTTTTCAGACTTGTGAAGAAAACAATTTTTCTAGATTTAAATTAAACAGGCAAATAAATAAAATAGTTCAAACCTTTAGAGAAAATACCAAGACTAGGATTCCACCATTAACCAATTAAATAGTAAATTCTAAATAATATTCATGCAATTCTATCTTTAAAAATAATTCTAATATTTGCCTCAAATATATTTTTGAAGTAATAATTGTAATCACAAAGTATAAAACATCAAAAGTTTTTAAAACCCAGCATGCTTCATCAAAATAATTCACAACTATTCAATAAAAACTAATATTTTAAATTCAATTCCATGCAAATAATCAAATAATAATATTGCAAATAAATAATAAAATTAGAATTATACCAATCAATATGGACCAACGGCTTCCTCCGTCGTCTCGGCTAATGGGTTTAGCTTCTCATCCCAAAGACACACTCACAAGATGAATTCATGGCTAAAATAGGTGTTTTTATTGATGAATATAAGATGAAACAGAAATTTGCAACGCTGTAATGGTGTTACAGCGCCACTGTTACAAAGGGGTATGGTAATTTAAGACTGCTGTAAACGATAACTATCTACTGCTGTGAAACAACAACAGTGGTATGAAAATAAGTCTGCTGAAGAACGACGGACTCTGCGAGTCTGTTCTTCGTGTTCTTCAGAAGCTTTAATGGCAGCAGCAGCGTTGTCTCCTCTATAATTGCTTCTCCTAGGCTCTCATCGACTCTAAACTCTCTCCTAAAGGTTTCTTCCTAAACTCTTCTCAAACTTTTTATGACTTGAAACCACTCTTATATATCCCACAGACCCCAAATATCTCGTATAAATTCCGACTTTTTCTTTTCTTTTTCTTCTCTGCGCTGTTGAGAGAATAATCGCTTCTGTTGAGCTTCTTCACGTGCTGTTAGCTATAAAATAGCTACCAAACTCTTCCCTAGACTTGAATAAGACCATGTACATGTTAATCCAGCGTCAAAGTCCTCCAGAAATCTCTCAAAAATCTTTGAAAGTGCACAACAGGACACGTCTCTCTGTTTTAACTTTGATTGCTTCTCCCGGATATTCTAGCCCAATTAATCCCATGAAATCATCCATACTAGAATTCTATATCCATATCACCTCCAGCCCAATCAATTTCCGGTGTTTAATCTCCCTAAAACAGCTCCAACAATCGGATCAAAATTCAACAGCGATATGCATGGCCTTTCCCGCCAAAAGCCAGTATTTGAAATTTGAAGAAGACCTCCCCCTATCCAGTTCTGGTGTCCCTTTAGCAGCTGCCTGGAAATGGGTCACCCCTTAGTAATTAGGTTACCCCTTATCCAAAGTGAGAGTCCGTATAGTAATTTTCTCCCACGAGCGCAAAAACCACTTTTTTAGCCGATTTCGCCGCAAAAGCTAATTTCTCCGGAAATACCTACAGGGACATAAAAAGCCATAATAAGTACAAAAAATGGGTACTAACACAATATACAATTGGGCTATATTAGACACATAAATGCGTCTATCATCTTCCACTATGTAAACTCCTATATATAGGACCAACCACCAATGTATTGAGAGAGAGATCTTTTTGAGATTTTAGACAAGATATTTAGGAGATAAAAAGATTATTTGCTTCCCAAGTTAGGGTTTTCTCATAACTTTGTACCTTGCTTGAAGATTTTAATGAAAGTTCTTATGATTCTTATGATGATTACTTAGATTGTTCTATAGATTTTACTAAGGGTGTAGTTGTAGGATTTCCTGCAACTACATTTTGGCGCTAGAAATCAGCTCGGAATGATGTACCCTGTTGGTGAATCTACTTAAAAAACAAACTTAAAATTGTTCATAGTTTTTCGTCACCTTGTTAGGAATCTTTGAAAGTTTAGAAGTTTAGATCTCAAAAATTCAATCAAAAGTTTCAATCTCAGAAAAATAATCTTCATTGTTTAAGTTTTAAGTTCTTTGAAGAGAAAATTTTCTTTTATTGTTACAAGAAAGTAAAAGTGGTAAGACAATCATCTACGACAGAACAAGCAATAGCAACTAGAAGGAGTAGAAGGATCGCGTGAAGAAGAAGAAGCGAAATCGCTGAATCATCAAGGATGGGAGAAAGAAAGAATCGAGGAAATCAAGTCCAAACTCCGATTCAACGCGAACCAGTGCAGAATAACACCATCGACTACGATAGAGTAAGTGTTCATACTACACATACAGATTCAACAGAAGAAGATGAGCAAAGAACTGGAGACGCAAGATTAATAGAAGGGAATGAAGAGAATATGACAATCGAGGAACTTCGACAAAGGTTGGTTGCAGAAAGAAAGAGAGAAGACGAAGAACGTGCGAATTTGACGCGTCAAAATAATGAGCTAAGAGAAGAGAACATAAGATTACAGGAGAAAAGATCAAGAAGCACAACACGTGCAAGCTCAAGGTAAAGGACAAGCAGGAGTACGTCAAGACGTATCCAATCTAGTCGAAGAGATACCAGACAAGAACAACCTTTAGATAACATTGTTGACAATTTTCAGGAAGATGATAATATACAGGGCCAACGCGGTGGACATCGCATAGAGCGACAACCAGTTGATGATCGGTACATACAGCAGGGGGATAATTACCGCATGCAAGAGGGTCATAGATGCAATAGACGTGAATAACAAAGTGAACATTATCCCACACACAATAACCAGGATGATGAAGATGATGAAGAACAGGGAAGAATTATATTGCAAGGAAGAGAAATGTTAAGCAATCAACATGATCGCGCAGAGGAAAATGAAAGGAATAATGCCGCTGATTAAATTTTTTGAGAGTCGTTGTTGTAAATAGGATTCGTTTCAGACTTGTGAAGGAAATGGAATTTTTAGATTTAATAAAATTATATATACAAAAATATTAACAATGGGTGAGAGGTACTAGGACTAAGGATTTGGCTGAATTCACTACACAAGGTTCATTTATATATTCTTTGACAATTAAAACTCAATAAAATTAACATGGAATCTGATTTTGCCAAGATAGATTCTTAAAACATTGATTGTAAATCCTAAGCATGATGTATCAAAACACCTAATCTAAGCATACATCATCAAATTAAATAACAACCAATTAGTTCAAATCATATTTCAATTTTAAATTAATGCAAAAGTCATAAAAAAAGAATAAAATAAATTTACCCGTGTATGAAATTCACCCTCCTCCGTCGTCCCAGTGTTGGGTTTAGCTCATCATGATAAAAACACGCTCAAAATATTTATTTATTGCTCAAATGGTGTTTACAATGAAAATAAGAAGAGAAAATGGTGTAAACCGGGTGTTTGCAACGTTTATAATCGTTGCATAATCCGTTACAAAGAACGATACATATGAAATGATGTAGTCTTTGGGAAACTATGACCCACACTCCACTATCGTTGTCCTTGTTGAAGAACGACAGTCTCTTACAGTCTATTGTTCTTCGTGTTCATCTTCATGCAGCAGCAGGAACAGAGTTTTGTTAAACTCTGATTTCGTCTTCTCTAGCTCTCCCTAGCTCCCAAAACTCTCGACACCCCGTCTAGGACTCCCAGGGAACCTATTTAAACCAAAAACACGCGTTGAATCTCCTCCATTAATCCCAAATAATCTTCTTTTACTCGGGATATTTTCTTTCCTTTTTCAAAGAAATACGGGATTTTCTTTCCTTTAATTTCTCTTCCGCGCTTATGTTGATGTGGAACACACTCCAAACAAGTTTCTACAGCATCCCAACTCCATCCAAACACGTACAAACACGCTGAATCCCGTGAACAACTCTTCCATGCACGTATTCCCCTTTTTCCAGCTCGTGGATTGCCTAGCCAATTCAAGCCAATTATGGTCGAACCAAACACCCATACCATCTTTATTATGATATATCACATCTTTCCACAAAGTTTCAGCGATTGAATCGCACAAAATCACGTCCAAATGCAATCGAGAAAATCTTCCAGTGAAGAGCAAATATTTTCCCGCCAAAATATTTTTTTGAATTTGTGAAGAAGGTCACCCCTTATCCAGTGGTCGCCCCCTTATCCGTTGCTGGAGTCCGAATAACACATGTCCCTTGGGGTGCCTTTAGTAGTTTTTCTGGGTTCCTCCGGTGCATTTCTGGGGTGTCTTTAGTACTTTATCCTAGGGTGTAAAACACCACTTTTCGAGCCAATTTCGCCGCAAGAGCTTATTTTTCCAAAAACATCTACAAAAACATAAAATAACACAATAAGTATTTAATCGAGTCTAACAATACAGAACATTGAGAACAAAATAGACACATAAATGCGTCTATCAAATACCCCCAAACTCATTATTTGCTAGTCCTCGAGCAAAACTAATAAAAAATAAATAAAACCGAGTTAATCTCAGGAGGGTTTACCAGAGGTGTGCCCACAAAACCATTACTCCAGACCCTAGATATCTATGCAGAACCTTGAAAGGCACTAAAGAATCTCCTTGGTTGGCATACTTATTGACTACAGGAGGAAGTACCCTGATGCGAAATTCCAATTGTTGTACACGAGTTTGCACTCAAGCATACTCAAATTCATATATAAGTGACAGAGCTCTACTTAGATAGTTTCTGGACATCATAACCGGAGTCAACCAATCACGTGGATTTTTTTCATCTCAGTCACTCTATTTCACCCTAGTAATGGTAAAAAAAAAAAAAAAAGAAGTGATCAGGATTCTTTCGATGTTTCCATCACGAGGATATGGCGAAACTACCATGTTTTATTTTTCTAACACCTGAGCTCTGTGCTTTTATGAATAGACTCTTTAGATGTTTCCATCTAATCAGATTGGTTCCTCAAATCCTACAACCAAAATGCTTCCATCCACTTAGATTAGTTAGTGCCAACCTTAATAAGCATAAATTTCTAGTCTCTGGAGCTTATTTATTGCAACTAAGAACTTTCTCCCATACCCCCAAACTTAAATCTAACATTGTCCTTAAATTTCTAAAGATGAAATTAAAAGCATGAACAAGGAGAAACTGTTACCAATGAAGCAAAAGAGATAAGGAAAGATATTACCGTGTCACATGAATATTGGGTTACCTCCCAAGAAGTGCTAAGTTTAAAGTCTTCAGCCAGACTAAGCAAGGATTAGTCACCACGTAGAATCATATAGTAGTAGCCGGAATAACTATGGGTCATCTGGATCAAAAAGTGTTACCCACAAGAAGAGGAAACTGCAACATACCAAGAAGATACCGAACATACCCTTGCTTAAGACAACTACATCTAGTTGTGGTTCAGGTTCAGGCTCTATAAAAGGGTCTAAATAAAAAGTTTTCATCGGTTGGATTTCCTCAAAGCTAAGATCCGGTTCAGGTATTAGAGTCTGGAAAACTCAACTAAGAACTTAGAAGCACATAACAACAACCTGAATAATTGGGGATCCTCTAAGTCAATTATATTTGACTCACAAAGTTGACCATAATGAGAGTAGTGGTCATTCTTAAGCAAATGTGTCGATTCTAATTTCCTAAAGCATTTAGGTTTAGTCTCACAACTTAATATTCGACACATTTGGAATATAAACGTTCCCACAGTTGGAAGAAAACTATTTGGTGGGAAAACAAAGTCAATTTGGGGATCATAGCCTGGGCAAACCACATCAACCATAGGATGGGTTTCTAACGACTGAACTTCTTCCTGGACAACATTAGGTTCGGGAAAACGAGTATGAAGGTAATTTTGTAAAATTGTCGAGGCAGAGATATCAAGTCCTAAGTGAAGGGACTTTCTGAGAGTTAAAGGTAAGGCACTAGGAAGGTGATAATCACCCCCAAACTTAGAGTTTTCAGTGTCTCTAGATAGACTAGTTACAATCTCCCTAATTTCTGGATCATTAGATTCTTGAAAATGGTCAATTGATTCTTCTAATTTATTATCAGGTAGTGCATCTTTACTCATCTCTACGGGTATATCTTCTTCATCTAATACTATTGTTTCTAAGTCGCTAGAATCTAAAACAGCATTTATGGAATAAACCCATTTCTCTAAACCACTATCGGCTTCGTAATCAAAAGGAAAAACTACATCATCTAAAACGGTGGTATCCCTAATCAAATCCTCGTCCTTTTGAATAGGTGAATAATCATAAAAATTATTTGGATTTGAACTAAAAATAATATAATCATTATAAAGCTCAATTGGATTAATAGATTCCTGATCACTATGCCTACATATTTCAGATTCTTCATTACTACTATCCTCATCATCATAATAGTACAAAGATGATTGAACCTTATCTAAATAAGTAGTGTCTTTTATTCTAGCCTCGTCCTCTAAATTAGGCAAATATTCACTATTGATATCAAGGGTAGAATTAGAAACCCTATTTTGGAAATTTAGATTATTTCGAGCAGCATTAGCCAACTGTTCATTTTCTGCCTCTAGACGTGCCTGAATTTCACTGAGCATAACACTTATACGTTCACCACTCTCGTTTATCATCTCAGAATATCGTGTACACTCTTTTTTTGAACTATTCATTGCAACTAAACATTTATACGTCCTTTCAATCCGTTGTTGGGTCTCTTCTAGAGATGGAACAGGTTCAGAAAAATCATAATCAGGACTAGTTTCCAAAAACGAGTAACCAGTACTACAATGTTCCTGATTTTCTTGCTCGTAAGACCAATTCGCGTGTGGATAGTAATTGGGCTCACCATGGTATGAACCATAACCGTTAAAAGGTTGGCGTTCCCAACTACTATTCCCACCATGGTCATAAAAATGATGATGTCCATATCAAATTCAGATCGATACTCATTGTATTGTCTTCTGTCATACCAGTTCGACATTCTTAATTACAAGGGAATTCTATACAATCACAAATAAGGATGACTCGACCAAATCAAACCTACTGATTTCTAGCAAACAAAAAGCATGATGGCTCCACTTAGATTGTTTTCTAGACCAGCTTCTATTCCTTCGAAAAGGAAGTCGTTACAATTTGAGCACACCCCTCTGGAATCAATCCGAGCTAATGTAAGTTGAATCGAGGCGAGGGAAGCTCAGTGGAGCTTTGATACCCAAAGCCTCACCGGTATTACAAGGCGGCGCAGTCACGCATTCAACTTACAGAAACCATCAAGAACTTTGAAGTATGCTTAAAAAAGTAACCAATATTTTTCGAAAGATTTTCCTACCAAGCTCGTTACCCTATCGGTCTCGTTCTAATCAAAATTTAATCTTGGGTTTGCGTTAGGTTTCGTTTTCCTAAGGTGGGCAAGAAGGGAACGGTGATGAAATCCGAACCCTTATCTTATATGGCCAGTTCTTGCCCTTTACTAGGAAATTAAAGCAGCCGGTTCAGTCCTCAACATATAATCACCTTAAGGCAGACAGTAAACCCGCTGACAGGAGATTCGCGGGTGTTTAGAAGTTTACCTCCCGTACCAGACGGGCGAAGAACCGCTGTAGTCGACTCGGGCCACTGACTCCGGTGTCAGTGTGCGAACCCGAGGGGCCGAGACGATATTGTAATCGTCGTCCTTCCCTGCAAACAGTTTATATTTAAATTTTTTTTTATATAACCCTTCCGTAGGGTTTAAAAATAAAATAAATTGTCCAAAGTCCAGTCCAATGAAAACAAATACAAAAAATAATAATAATAATTACAAAAAAAAATGGAAAGTCTCTTAAAAAAAAAATTCTCTCACTTTATTTTTTTTCTCTCTTTTTTCTTTATTTTTTTGCTTTGTATTTTTTCCTTCTCTTTTAGTTTTAAGCTTTGATTCCAAGGTCTTCAGTATCCAACTTCAAACCTCTAATACAAAGACACAATAAAAGAGACGTAAAAAGAACAAATGGAATAATAAAAAATAATAAAAACCTAAAAATTCTACCTAAGCACAAATCCGCGTCGGCGGCGCCAAAATTTGATAATATTTTTTAATGATGTTGTAGTAATGAGGTTCAAACTCTCGGACTTGTGAAGATTAAATTTAAATATTTGATAAAATTATATATACAAAAATATTAACAAGATGAAGAGAGTTACTGGCACTCGGGATTCCACCAATTCTCACATTCATGCAGTTCAATACTTAATTCCGGACAATTAAAGCTCATAAAATAACAAACATCGACTCTATATCTTTGCCAAGGTTGATTTTATAAAGAATTATATGTAAATCACAAGCATGACGCATCAAAAGTACCTAAGACTAAGCATGCGACATCAAACGAAATCACGAATAATCAAGAAGAAACATAAATCAATTATAATAGTGCAAATGGTCATAAAGAAATTAAATAAAATTACCACATGGGTGAAAAACAGCTTCCTCCGTCGTCCCAGTGATGGGTTCTAGCTCTGCATATTGAAAACACGCTCAAAATTCATTTTTATTGCTCAAATGGTGTTTATAATGAAAAGAAGAAGAGAAAATGGTGTAAATAGGGTGTTTGCAACGTTTATAATCGTTGCATAATCCGTTACAAAGAACGATACATATGAAATGCTGTAGTCTTTGGGAAACTACGACCCACACTCCACTGTCGCTGTCCTTGATGAAGAACGACAGTCTCTTATAGTCTATTGTTCTTCGTGTTCATCTTCATGCAGCAGCAGAAACAGAGTTTTGTTAAACTCTGATTTCGTCTTCTCTAGGTCTCCCTAGTTCCCAAAACTCTCGACACCCCCTCTAGGACTCCCAGGGAACCTATTTAAACCAAAAACACGCGTTGAATCTCCTCCATTAATCCCAAATAATCTTCTTTTACTCGGGATATTTTCTTTCCTTTTTCAAAGAAATACGGGATTTTCTTTCCTTTAATTCCTCTTCCGCGCTTATGTTGATGTGGAACACACTCCAAACAAGTTTCTACAGCATCCCAACTCCATCCAACACGTACAAACACGCTGAATCCCGTGAACAACTCTTCCCTGCACGTATTCCCCTTTTTCCAGCTCGTGGATTGCCTAGCCAATTCAAGCCAATTGTGGTCGAACCAAACACCCATACCATCTTTATTATGATATATCACATCTTTCCACAAAGTTTCAGCGATTGAATCGCACAAAATCACGTCCACATGCAATCGATAAAATCTACCAGTGAAGAGCAAATATTTTCCCGCCAAAATATTTTTTTGAATTTGTGAAGAAGGTCACCCCTTATCCAGTGGTCGCCCCCTTATCCGTTGCTGGAGTCCGAATAACACATGTCCCTTGGGGTGCCTTTAGTAATTTTTCTGGGTTCCTCCGGTGCATTTCTGGGGTGTCTTTAGTACTCTATCCTAGGGTGTAAAACACCACTTTTCGAGCCAATTTCGCCGCAAGAGCTTATTTTTCCAAAAACATCTACAAAAACATAAAATAACATAATAAGTATTTAATCGAGTCTAACAATACAAAACATTGAGAACAAAATAGACACATAAATGCGTCTATCAGCCGCACATATGCATGCAAGGGATGAAAGAGAAAGACGCAGACGAAGAAGAGATGATGCTGAAGTGAGAGAGAGATATAAGAGGCTATGCGTCAAAATAGACATGACAACAGAGTAAGTCAAGCAAGGTTGAAAAGACCCATGCGGCAAGATGCAGACCAAATCATGAGTGGAGAAATCCTTAGAGAATTGGCGGAGGTGAGAGAAATGATGAAAACGCGAAGAGATGGTGGTAGGCGACAATTGGATGAAGCAATAGAGGAAGCGGGAAAAACACCATTCGCTAGACAGATACAACTCGCATTAGTACCGCCTAAATGCAGCCTACCTGTATTTACTAATATCTTTGATGGAAGCACATGTGCAGTGCAGCATATAAGGGCGTATGGTCGATCCCTATTACAGTGGGAGGAAAATGACGCGGTGTTATGTAAATATTTCCCGGCGAGCCTGACAGGGGAATCCTTGCGATGGTTTGAAGGATTGCCAGTAGGAATCATTCGATCATTTCCTCACTTACAAAATATCTTCTTATGACAATACATCAACAATGACATGCTAAGACCAGGTATCGAAAAAGTGTTCAGCTTACGCAGAAGAATAAATGAGAGCTTGCGCAATTTAATCACGCGTTGGAGGAGCATGTGTAGTGAAATGGACGGACGAGTAGACGAGAGAAACCTTATACTAGCCTTCATAAATGCACTTTTTCCTACAGATTTATTGTATATGCAGATCTTCAGAACAAAAGATACAATAACCATGGCGGAGTTACGCGAGTTCCAGGAAGAATACATAGCTCTTGAAGAAAAACAACGAGAAATGGAGTCTTACCCAGTTGCGATAACAAACGCAAATGAAGGGAATGTCAGCCTACTTCCAAGAA
This sequence comes from Papaver somniferum, assembly GCF_003573695.1. Lineage (NCBI taxonomy): Eukaryota > Viridiplantae > Streptophyta > Magnoliopsida > Ranunculales > Papaveraceae > Papaver > Papaver somniferum. The sequence goes on along the minus strand of NC_039362.1, from coordinate 190,287,301 downwards.
CAACAAACACTGTTGCAAGTACAGCCTAAGGGAGTCAAGGAAAGAAAGTAATGGAAGAAGAGAAAAAGCTAGTAGCCATGGGCAGTAGAGATCAAGAAGATTTTGAAAGAGAGTATAGAGAAATACATGTCAATAATCGTGGAGGAAATAACAAGATTCAAAGGCTTGATAACCAAACAGAAGTTTATGGAGGGAAAAAGAAATATTATAAGCAAGGCCCAGGAGGCAAAAAAGTGGTTTGGGAGAAGATAAAGATGCCGCATCTAAACACCGCGTTAGACAAAATTTGAGAAGACATCCCAGAGCCACCAAATATGGGAAATGAGCCACCACCAGGGAGAAGAAGTAGAGGTGGAGAACCGCACGAGAGACCATTAGTGGTCAAGTTGGAAATCAACCCAAAAGCAAAAGCTGATGAAGATGCGGAGGATGACGCGAACACATGGGCTATAAATAGAATACTGATAGATCCTGGTAGTTCAGTCGATATACTGTTCTATCACACATACAAGACTATGGGTGGTAGAGATGAGGACCTCATCTCATCTACCTACAAGATTTACGGTTTCAATGGATCGGCCAATAAGCCAAAGGGGGAAATAACGATGCGAATTCCTATAAAGAGTATATCCACAGAAATAGTATTCTACGTTGTAGATGTAGAATCTCCATGTAATGCTTTGATAGGCAGACCATGGTTACATGGTATTCTGGGAGTGGCCTCAACTTTCCACCAATGCATCAAGTTCCCCTTACCTCAAGGTATTGGAGTAATAAGAGGAGATCCAAATGAAGGAAGAACCTGTCATGAGATTGATGTTGACAAATGTGAAGAACGTGTAAACAAGCGAAGAGATTGGAAAAATCAGATACAAAAAGGCAAACAAGGGGAGAGGTTAATGGTAAATGATGTGAACAAAGAAAATGAAATAAGGGAAGCTTCAGTCAAGGAGGCAACAACCACACGAGAGAATAAACACAACAAGTCTGTCAAGAAGAGCGAATTTCAGGAAAGAGAATTACTGCTAAGGCAGAAACCACCATACCAGAGAAATGGTAAAGGAAGCTTGGAGGACGCATGGGATGGACCATATAGGGTCAAGAAATTTGCGGGAAATGGAATGTATGAATTAATAGATGAAAAAGAAGGAAAGCAATCTGGTCAACTTTGGAACCAAGTGTATTTGAAGAAATATGGTCCATGCGGCAGTCATAGCACACCCGAAGAAATAGAATGTATACGAGCAAAGATATTGGAAAGCTTACGCAAACTCAATGAAGCATAGAAGGAGAAATAAATAAACAAGTTATCTCAAATATAAAGTTCTTTAAGAGGTAGTTATTATGTAGGAGAATAAATAAATAAAGAAGATATCAGAATTGTACTAATCAAGAGTATGAACGCAAATGAAAACTTTCTTCTTCTTTATGAAAATCAATTATATCATATCAGAAAAAGGTAAAAATAAGACCTTATAATAAGACCTTAATAGAAGGCAACAGAAGTAACGATTCTAATTAGGGAGGCTAGGCATCCAATTGTGGCGTGCACCCTAGTTCGCATATACAGCAAGAGGCAATGATAATACCTAATGCACGTCATAATTGGGGAAAACCTAGTTAGCATGACTCGGTGGAAAGCTACACCGACCTTGAAACCCGGGTCATGGAGATTTGGGGTGAAACGAAAGACCATCCAGGAGAGGCGCCTTAATCGCGAGATTAAGGTGACAAGGTCTCTTCTAAGGAGTGCAGAAACTCGATCAGGGTGTCGGGGTACACGGTTGAGTCAAGAGTGCCTGGAGCGTCTGGAGCGTACCTGGCCACTCTTGGAAAGTCTTGAATATGATGCACTCGGTCCTCAAGAAACCCCATTTAGGGTGCGGTATCGTAACCACAAACCATATCGGTGGAGGGATAAGAGTCCGCGAAAACAACTGATTGTTGCATCACTGGATGGAAAGAGCCCACCCTAACCCGGTAGGGGTAAGCTTCCTTGAAGGGGCAGTCAGGGGGAATATAAGGACGACACCCTCCATTAGGGAGGTGAATTCTGTCAAAAGATGCAAATATCATGAGGCTTTTTACTCACGGGGGTAATAAGACTTGTCGTATTTGCGTGTTAATACATCCTGAAGAGGCAATGATACAAGAAGATGATAAGGAAAGATCAATGAGTCATTACATGAAAATGTAAAGACCGCCTGCGATTTCGCCGCACATAAGCAAAATCATATCTTAGGAAAAATAAGACCTTTATTTAGGAAGGACAAATAAGACCTCATGAGAAAAATAAAATTGAAACTAATATTGTTTTACAGGAAATAATGAGAGAGCAAGTAACGCACGGATATAATCGCACAATGAAAAAACAAAGGATATTTCTCACAAGGAGAAATAAGAGGATCTATAGACGCGAAATAATAAAACAGAATATAAGTGAGGCAGAAAACAAAGACACATTCGTAAGGCAAGGTAAATAAAAGGTAGTTCAGACATGATATTAAATTATTGAGTTATATAATCGAAGTATGTGAATAAATAAATGATAGATCACCGCATAATGAAATACCCCACAAGGAAGATACACGCATACATGACAAATTTACATATATCCATTTCTATGCATAAATGAAAATTCATACATAGTACTACATAGTATCTGCATAACTCAATCATCCTGTGGCGACTAACAGAGGCAAGAATGGGAATGCAAGCATATAAAGGAGTGTTATTCAACCCCATATGATAGACTCACGCACATGTTATATATTACTATTAATGAATACTGTTATGTAATACCAGATTAACTCCAACTGTTGGAAAGAACAATACTTTGTCTCTTATAAATGCAGGTGTTACCCAAGGAGAATTTAAAAAAAAGAAACCTCAAATACTTAAAGAGTTTACATTGAAGAAAAATTTTCAAAGACTAGGAAGTATTCGATATACAAAGAACTGACAAAGAATTTACAAGCGCGACAAGATAGAAAAGATCTTCAGAAAAAATAGCTATATCCCACCCATGTCATCTTCATTAACCTCCTCAGCTTCAGAACCACTGCCTTCTTCATCAGTCTCTTCATACTCTTCATATTCTCCTTCACTATCGGAGATATCAGAGCTTTCTTCATTAGGAGAAACTTCAGTAAAATTATAATTTGACAGAGGAATGTTATTATCAACGCAGACTTTCTTGACAGCCGTGTCACGGACGCGAACAACATCCTTTCTCAAATTGGAAACATTGACAGTCAGCTTTTTCTTGAGTCTGTGGTACTTAGAATCATGAGCGGAACATCTCGCCTCTAGATTCTCAATTTTCTCAAGATACTTCTTCTCATCGCCTGCGAAAAATAATCAGAAGGTTAACATCACATAAGAATGTCTTTCAGGAAATAAAAAATGGATAAGAGTAATAAACGACCTTCTTTTTTAGAAATAATATCCTTAACCAATGCGACATGATCAGCCTATAAGCTAGCGTTTATGGCTAAATCCTTTCTAGCATTATCAATAACCCTAGCAGACCAATCAAATTCAATATCATTTTCTATAAGTAAACGAGAGCGAAGTGTATTATCTAGCTCTATCAAAGCATTCCTCTCACTGATAGCCTGATCTCTCTCAACTTGGATTTGAAGTTTAACATCATGGAACTCTTTTAAAGCTTTCGCACCCCTAGTGATAGCTTGATCCTTCTCAATAATTAACGCATTCTTTTTCGCCTCCAAGATTCTAATTCTCTCTTTATCCTCCCGAGCACGACGTTGAAAGGTATTATTGGAGGACAACATGGATCTGTGCTCACAGATAAGGATTTCATATTTTGATCTCAACTCTTCAAGGCTAAGGTACTCTACACCACGAGTGGGAAAATTATTTAGAGAAGCATTGAGGTGCTCTAATATAACCTCATTATTAACAAGGAGATTAGACGCCCCGTCAGTTAAGTTTTAAATTTCTGCAAGAGCGGAAATTTAAAAAAAGAACGAAAAGGATGAAAAATAAAGTAGGAGGAAAAGGTACATACCAATTAATTGTTCATTTCTATTGCAAAGTTCTTCCACGCGGCTGGAGTAAGAAGAGTAATCGCCCTTGAGCTTAGTATTTTCTTCTTCCAGAATGCGAATCTTCCTTTGGAGATCAGAAGTGACAGCATGAGACATACGGGCGTACTGCAATAATAAAAGGAAAATGAAAGAATCAATAAAATATACATACCCATATTAAATTAGTAGCGAAGAATGACGCACAGGAAGAAAACTAACCAAAGATCCAAATGAAAAATGAAAATTTGGACTCAATGCAGAGGGAACTCCCCGAAGAGATTCGTGACTCAAACAAGGAGCGTCACATATCTTGACCACCGCTTCATAAGCACGACCCAATGAGGTATTACCAACTCCGTGCAACGTGTCGGAGAAGACACTTGACAACTGTCCCATAGAGGACTCAGACTCGGGGCTATCAGGGAGAAGGAGAGTATCATCTTCAGAATAAGAAGAAGAGGGAGAAGGAGCCTTTCGCTTCTTGGAAGGATTCTTGGAAGAAGATTTAGAAGTGGTCTTCTTGGAGATAATTTTATTCTTACCCTTAGCGCCTCCAGCTGCCACCTACGCGAATAATGAGAGATAAGAAACAGAGGCAACAATATTTTTAAAATTAAACAAAGAGTATTTCTTACTTCATTATCACGCGAAGATGACGCATGAGGCAAATTTTTATTATACTTCTTTGTATGCTTGGCAATCTGAAACCAAAAGAAGTGATAAGAGAAACAAAGAACAAAGGAAGGAGGTAAATAGATAAACAAAGTCAAAGGTAGCATACCACATCAGCTTTCTCAGGCATTTAAACTCCCAAGGATTGTAAGCGGGAAAACCTGCAGGTAAGGGAAGAGTTGAACCATCTTCGTTTCTTCCAGTTATGTAGGGACCCGCCAAAACAATAGGATGCTCCGCCCAACGAGTATCGTGTGATTTACGAGCGGAATTATTAGTAGAATCATGAAAATTGACATCACGCATGATTCTTTCGTCTTCTGCGATACCGTATTTTCACGACAAACGAATACCCCAATTAAATGACTCATTCTTCATAATGACAACATCATAATGATTGAAGAAGTTCTCAACTGTGTAATCCGCAGGGTTGATCTCCCTATGGGCATATTTTGGTTTTCTTACTTCTACTGGATAAATAGATTCTAATCCCGCCGCACGACGAGCATATTCCATAACTATCCTGACACTGTCACCACTCAACTGGAATATGTCGCGCGAGAATCTCGCATCGGATAGAATCTCATAGAATAGAGGAGTTTGAGGATTATAGAGGGGAACAGGAAGACCAGCAAGAAGTTGTCCCACTGAAATAATGATTTTCTGATCGTTCCACTGATCAAGCAAAAACCATTCAGGACCAAGTGTAAAAGAAGGTTCTGATCCAGAAGGGATGGATAGTGAGAAACCGCTTTGACCAAATTCGGCCCTTAATCTTTTGAAGTCTCTATCATTCTTCCAACCAGCTTTAAGAGACATTTTCAGTATGGGAATGAAAGATAATGAAAGATTACTCAAAATGATCAAATCAATTAAGATCAGGATGATCGAGATGATGATAGTGAGGAAAAAGAGTATGAGAACGAAGAAAGTAAAGGAAATATTATGATAAGAATAATGAAAAGAGAAAGCGAAGTAAAAAGCAATAACCAGGTCAAAGTTTCAATAAAAATAGAAGAAACTCATCAGAAGAAGATAAAGGTTACAGAGAAAGAAACAAGAGTAAAAAGAAGAAAGAAGAAGACGTTTAACAGTAAATAAGAGATTTACTCCTGATTCCCAAGAGATCTTTTCTCATTAATGTGTCGATTAAAAATGGACGAACATGAAGAGGTGGTTGTTAGAGACGTGTCAGATAGTAAGCGGTTGAAAAGACACGCGTAAATTGTCATGCCAAAATCACGGGAATGTGTCGGCAGATAAGAACATGAAAAGATGAACGGGTGCGACAAAACAACCTGCTAAGATTTCTCTTGCCGCTCCTTCTTTCATAAAGAACGCAAGAAAAGAGGAAAAATGTAGGGGTAAAATATCGCACACTTGGTTATTAAGAGAAATAGTCTCCTCATTATAATGCGAACGTGATCACACGCAACATAGTCCAGATGACGTCACAAAGTCACGAGTAAGGTGTGAAGAACCATGCAGTGTTAGAAAGCACGTACGAAAAGAGTCGATGTAAGCGTGCGTCAGTGACACACGTCAGATCCGAAAATATGGGCTTTATTAGCTGTCTTCCACTATGTAAACTCCTATATATAGGACCAACCACCATTGTATTAAGAGAGAGATCTTTTTGAAAGTTTAGACAAGAAATTTAGAAGAGAGAAAGATTATTTGCTTCCCAAGTTAGGGTCTTCTCATAACTTTGTACCTTGCTTGAAGATTTTAAAAAAAGTTCTTATGATTTTTATGATGATTACTTAGATTGTTCTATAGATTTTACTAAGGGTATAGTTGTAGGATTTCGTGCGACTACTGGAATTATATATGATTGAAGGTGTCAAAAGGAAAAAAAACAGCCGGGAAGCTACATCTGAATAATTGTGGTATTCAAGCATACTCGAAAATTAAGAAACTATTAGGAAATAATATATGAGAGTCTATATTTAGGAGATATGCACATTAAGTTGTGAGAGTTATATTAGGAAAGTGTCTATGTTTAGAGTTTGATCTTAGTTAGGAAAGTACCTTGAGTGGTCGTCAAGTTTGTGAACAATATAAATAGGTCGTTGAGCCATGAAAGTTAAGACACCGAATTATTATCAATGTAGTCGTTTATGCTTCCGCGTTTATACTCTCCTCTCTCTTGCTCGATCCTTAAAATGGTATCAGAGCAAGGTGAGAGGTAGAGAGAGGAGAGGAAGAAAAGTAGAGAGTTTTCGGTTGAGGGTTTAAATAATGAGTTAAATAAGAAGAAGAAAAAAAAATTGAATAAGCGAGACTATCATCAGAAGAGGAAAAGAATCGTGTTATGTTTGATGATAAGAAGAAGGCGTAACTCTTGGTCTTATGCTGCTGCTGAAGAGTATGTTGCCTGTCAAACCTCTTACAAAATCGTGTGGTTCACCAAATCAGGGGAACGAAACCTTGAGGAGTTTGGGTTTGTTTGAAGCTGTGGTTATGGCCGCGAAAATAGCTAACAAGAAAAGCATGATGCCGTTTAAATTCGAGATGAAAATTGAGTTTAGGGCATGATATTGATGCCGAAAAACATGGCAGATGATTATACTTAGCAGTCTATGGGTTGAAACACAAGATGCTGTCATCAAAAAGTGATGATTGCTGTTGATATAAGAAGAATTCGAAGCCAAAATTGTCACAAAGTTCAGTTCGAGGTTGTTTGGTTTTGAGATCGAGTTCGTGGAGTTGTTTGTTTCCAAGTGGGAACTGAAAAAAGAGGGAGAACCATGCAACCGAGGACGATAAAGAAGTGAAGAAACGGATGAATATGGGTGATGGTTAGCAACAGATGGAAACTCGAAATGGTGCGAGATCAAAGAGGTGTGTGACAAGAATTAGAAGAAGAACTGTTGCTTCTGTGTGATATGAAGAGAATAGAGCTGTGACCGATGGTGATTCATGGGGTTCGAATCTGTTTTGAGAATGCAGAGAAGAACCCTAGTGAAACAACTAAAGAAAATGTTGTGTTGTTGTGGACTCGAGAAGGAGTTTTGGGTCTGATTTTGAAAGCTCTAACATATAGAGAAGTTGATTGCCTCTGTTAGAATTCAGTGATGACTAATGGTTAGAAGATGGATTTCGAAACAAAGAAGAAGTTGAAGGTGATCTGAAGACGGGCTGAAAGCCTGAAAGAAAATATAGAAGAAGAAGACAAGGTGTTTGTTTAAATGCAAACAAGTGTGACAATTATGTCGTAGAGTTGCAAAATATGTCACATATTCAGAAGTGTGGCAAATATGATAGCGCGAAAAATTTGTAACAACAAAATAACAAGAAACAATAGTTACAGCTTGTGGCAGAAGCGTGACGAGAAGAAAGATTGTGAGAGAATCTTGAAAACCAAAGAAGTGTAACAGTTTTCGCAACAAAAGCATGATTGGAACAAAGAAGAATAAAAGAAGAAACAACAAAAATGTTGTGAAGAAAAAAAATCATTAAGATGTGATGAGAGAAAGAACAACAATAGTATGTTAAAATCCTATGAGTTGTAGAGAATAACAAAAATGGGTTAAATTCTAAGGAGTACAGAAGTATTCTACCCAAGAAATCGAAGGGGACCGCAATGTCCTTAAACTACAATTGGGACCGAAATCGTCCTTAAACTACGAAGATGGGACCGAAATGTCCTAAAACTACGAAGAGGACCGAAATGTCCCTAAACTACGAAGATGGGACCGAAATGTCCTAAAACTACGAAGAGGACCGAAATGTCCCTAAACTACGAAGAGGACCGCAATGTCCTTAAATTTCCGAAGAGGACCGAAATGTCCCTAAACTACGAAGGGGACGAAACGTCCTTAAACTACGAAGGGGACCGAAATGTCCTAAAACTACGAAGGGGACCGGAATGTCCTTAAACTTCCATTGGGACCGTAATGTCCTTAAACTTCCGAAGAGCACCATAATGTCCTAAAACTATGATTGGGACCGTAATGTCTTAAAACTTCCGAAGGGGACCGAGATGTCCTAAAACTATGAAGATGGGACCTAGATGTCCTAAAACTACGAAGGGGACCGAGATGTCCTAAAACTATGAAAATGGGACCGAAATGTCCAAAAACTACGAAGAGGACCGTAATGTCCCTAAACTTCCGTAGAGGACCGAAATGTCCCTAAACTACGAAGAGGACCGTAATGTCCTTAAACTTCCGAAGTGGACCGAAATGTCCCTAAACTACGAAGGGGACGAAACGTCCTTAAAATACGAAGGGGACCGAAATGTCCAAAAACTATGATGAGGACCGAAGTTGGAAGATTTTTTTTAAGTGTTAGCAAAAGCTAAGTTTAAATTTCTTTTGTCCAAGATGGGCATTCGTGATCTACATGCTCCATCTTGAGGGAGGGTATTAGGAAATAATATATGAGAGTCTATATTTAGGAGATATGCACATTAAGTTGTGAGAGTTATATTAGGAAAGTGTCTATGTTTAGAGTTTGATCTTAGTTAGGAAAGTACCTTGAGTGGTCGTCAAGTTTGTGAACAATATAAATAGGTCGTTGAGCCATGAAAGTTAAGACACCGAATTATTATCAATGTAGTCGTTTATGCTTCCGCGTTTATACTCTCCTCTCTCTTGCTCGATCCTTAACATGGTATCAGAGCAAGGTGAGAGGTAGAGAGAGGAGAGGAAGAAAAGTAGAGAGTTTTCGGTTTAGGGTTTAAATAATGAGTTAAAGAAGAAGAAGAAAAAAAAAATTGAATAAGCGAGAGGAAGCGAGACTATCATCAGAAGAGGAAGATAATCGTGTTATGTTTGATGATAAGAAGAAGGCGTAACTCTTGGTCTTATGCTGCTGCTGCTGAAGAGTATGTTGCCTGTCAAACCTCTTACAAAATCGTGTGGTTCACCAAATCAGGGGAACGAAACCTTGAGGAGTTTGGGTTTGTTTGAAGCTGTGGTTATGGCCGCGAAAATAGCTAACAAGAGAAGCATGCTGCCGTTTAAATTCGAGATGAAAATTGAGTTTAGGGCATGATATTGATGCCGAAAAACATGGCAGATGATTATACTTAGCAGTCTATGGGTTGAAACACAAGATGCTGTCATCAAAAAGTGATGATTGCTGTTGATATAAGAAGAATTCGAAGCCAAAATTGTCACAAAGTTCAGTTCGAGGTTGTTTGGTTTTGAGATCGAGTTCGTGGAGTTGTTTGTTTCCAAGTGGGAACTGAAAAAAGAGGGAGAACCATGCAACCGAGGACGATAAAGAAGTGAAGAAACGGATGAATATGGGTGATGGTTAGCAACAGATGGAAACTCGAAATGGTGCGAGATCAAAGAGGTGTGTGACAAGAATTAGAAGAAGAACTGTTGCTTCTGTGTGATATGAAGAGAATAGAGCTGTGACCGATGGTGATTCATGGGGTTCGAATCTGTTTTGAGAATGCAGAGAAGAACCCTAGTGAAACAACTAAAGAAAATGTTGTGTTGTTGTGGACTCGAGAAGGAGTTTTGGGTCTGATTTTGAAAGCTCTAACATATAGAGAAGTTGATTGCCTCTGTTAGAATTCAGTGATGACTAATGGTTAGAAGATGGATTTCGAAACAAAGAAGAAGTTGAAGGTGATCTGAAGACGGGCTGAAAGCCTGAAAGAAAATATAGAAGAAGAAGACAAGGTGTTTGTTTAAATGCAAACAAGTGTGACAATTATGTCGTAGAGTTGCAAAATCTGTCACATATTCAGAAGTGTGGCAAATATGATAGCGCGAAAAATTTGTAACAACAAAATAACAAGAAACAATAGTTACAGCTTGTGGCAGAAGCGTGACGAGAAGAAAGATTGTGAGAGAATCTTGAAAACCAAAGAAGTGTAACAGTTTTCGCAACAAAAGCATGATTGGAACAAAGAAGAATAAAAGAAGAAACAACAAAAATGTTGTGAAGAAAAAAAATCATTAAGATGTGATGAGAGAAAGAACAACAATAGTATGTTAAAATCCTATGAGTTGTAGAGAATAACAAAAATGGGTTAAATTCTAAGGAGTACAGAAGTATTCTACCCAAGAAATCGAAGGGGACCGCAATGTCCTTAAACTACAATTGGGACCGAAATCGTCCTTAAACTACGAAGATGGGACCGAAATGTCCTAAAACTACGAAGAGGACCGAAATGTCCCTAAACTACGAAGATGGGACCGAAATGTCCTAAAACTACAAAGAGGACCGAAATGTCCCTAAACTACGAAGAGGACCGCAATGTCCTTACATTTCCGAAGAGGACCGAAATGTCCCTAAACTACGAAGGGGACGAAACGTCCTTAAACTACGAAGAGGACCGAAATGTCCTAAAACTACGAAGGGGACCGGAATGTCCTTAAACTTCCATTGGGACCGTAATGTCCTTAAACTTCCGAAGAGCACCATAATGTCCTAAAACTATGATTGGGACCGTAATGTCTTAAAACTTCCGAAGGGGACCGAGATGTCCTAAAACTATGAAGATGGGACCGAGATGTCCTAAAACTACGAAGGGGACCGAGATGTCCTAAAACTATGAAAATGGGACCGAAATGTCCAAAAACTACGAAGAGGACCGTAATGTCCCTAAACTTCCGTAGAGGACCGAAATGTCCCTAAACTACGAAGAGGACCGTAATGTCCTTAAACTTCCGAACTGGACCGAAATGTCCCTAAACTACGAAGGGGACGAAACGTCCTTAAAATACGAAGGGGACCGAAATGTCCAAAAACTATGATGAGGACCGAAGTTGGAAGATTTTTTTTAAGTGTTAGCAAAAGCTAAGTTTAAATTTCTTTTGTCCAAGATGGGCATTCGTGATCTACATGCTCCATCTTGAGGGAGGGTATTAGGAAATAATATATGAGAGTCTATATTTAGGAGATATGCACATTATGTTGTGAGAGTTATATTAGGAAAGTGTCTATGTTTAGAGTTTGATCTTACTTAGGAAAGTACCTTGAGTGGTCGTCAAGTTTGTGAACAATATAAATAGGTCGTTGAGCCATGAAAGTTAAGACACCGAATTATTATCAATGTAGTCTTTTATGCTTCCGCGTTTATATTCTCCTCTCTCTTGCTCGATTCTTAACAGAAACCAAAAAAATTACAACAATTTTCTATTTATACAAAAAAATAACCAAAATTTTCTGACTAAAATTCATCAGGAAATAGTTCTTCTTTCAACGAAGGAGCTATCCATTGTATCTGAACATGTGTAATATCCCACAACTCATTTTCTTCAGTGTGCACTAAAATTTCCTTCTCTTTCATTTCTGTTATAATCTTCTTCAGCAGTTCCGGTATCAATGCCTGCAACCCAGTTTCATCGTCGTCTCCTAACTCCGTTTTCATACATGTATCCATCCTTCTCAACACTCCTAACCAAAACGTACGAAACCCCGAACTCTGAGATAACGGTGTCAAGAACTGCAAGAAGACTTCTTTCAGTAGCTCCATTGCTAGCTTTAATGTAGCTGCCATACTTTTCATCTCCTTTGTTGCATTATCTCTTCTCGAATACTCTACTAGCTTTTCATGTAAATCATCAACCATTGCAAAGATTACTAAGTTGAAACAGTTGATGCAGTTATTCGATGTGAACCCGAGTTGTTCTGCTAATATGAAGCTCTTCTGTAATGCTAACACTGCATGGTTTCTTATATCTTCTCTTCTGACTAAACTAGTTTTTCTAAGTGATTCTACTAGTTTAATGAATAGATTCATCGTCGAGTTATACGAGTTCGGATTCTTGTCCTCGAATGATGAACCGCTATTGTTACTAGTATTGCTCCCTGGATCTGAGTAATCATTTCTGTACCACTGAATTAACAGGTTTACTGAATCTGCCATTAAGTCTAATATCTTCCAACTCTTCTCCAGAGGACTAATCTTGAGTGCAGCAAACCCGAATGCGCAATCTATGCAGTATGCGTAATTGATCTTTGAAACATGGATACCATCTGACATCAACATAATCAGTGCTTCAACTCCTTGATCATAAGTTTCCGGGTGTCTGCCTGAGATTGATAACAAATGTAGGATTGATTTCCAACCAAGTTGTGTCTGGATATTTGCAGGGAACTCGATCAGCATCTTACTCACTGCCTGCGTAATGGTTCCACTGCATGTGTCTAGAATTTCTTTATCAAGCTTCCACATTAAGTTTATGGATTTGAAGATGTTTTCTTCTGACACTTTTTCGGTTCGGTACGAATTAAGGAGCTTGAGGCAGATTTTGAAAAGACTTAAAATAGCCTTCTCTGCAAATGGACATGGTGAAAAGAGAGGAAACTGAGCTACTAAAATCAGGTAATCATTGAATAAAGGCCAGAACTTGGAGAATCTGTGAAGGTTGGCTAAAGTAAGCGTAACGATCAAATCCCAACAGAATCCAACAGTTTCTTCTTCTTCGACCGGGGTGCTGAACTTCTGGCCTTTTCCAGCTGCTGCAAATATCAAGGATCTGCCTAGACTTTCTAATGAATCTTCAGGCAATATTGGGCTATTACTAAAGATGCTATCAATGTGACATTGTTGTATGATTTTCAAATTATGCTCGAAATCATTACCAGACGCCGCTTGGAGTAATGCATCTTCAGTGCAGTCAAGTGACAGGAAGTGTGAGAATCTCCCAGTGCCTCCTAAACCAGATGCCTGCCTGCTAGAACCATGGCCTAAATCGAACGACGTGAAACTTACGCCTGACTCGGATTTGGAGTCCCTTTGAATGTCAGATGATGATGTTGAATCCGGCTCAAGTAGGGATTGAGGAAGTAACTTAAGTCTCTTGAGTTTCAATAAGCAATCCACTATATTTCTCCATCCACCTCGAACGGAATCTCCAAACTTATTAATGATAGAAAACACCCCGAGAGTCGCCATTCTAGGCTTCATGTCGTTGCTGAAAGCATATATGGTTTCTTCTGCAGTCGAGTACGGATTAAGAAGCATGGTAAACTTGCAGAAGGATGCAATTAGCTCATCAAGTGTGTCTTCTAGCCCGAACCGCGCAATCCTGGATACTGAAAATAACCCTTCAATGCATTCATGCAGAGTTTCATCTTCACTTGCATGTTCAAATATTGCAGACAATGCCGCAACAGAAGGTCCTGCAATGGATGCAAACATATCTCTGCCTAAACAGTTGGTATAGCTGCAGAGGATGAAGGGTTCAGTGACCTTAGATCTATTTATTATATCAATCCATCTATTTGGGTTCATAAGTACCGGCGCACCGGACTGCCCGAATATCGTAATGGCGTTGTTAGAAATGGACTGAAAAAGTTCTGACAGATATTTCCTAGGAAGATCTTTGCCTCCATTAATAGCTCTATTGTTCCTGATAAACTCGTCTTCGGTCATCTTCTTTTTCACTTGCGGATTATGTTGATCTGTATTGAGCATAATGAGTGAATAGCACAGAATGAACACTGCATCTTTGCTGACAAATATCTCTGACGACTGCTGATCATAGAATTTCTCAGAGAATGCTTCAAGAATTCTTTGAATCTTCTGAGACTCTCCAGGCAACCGAAATGTCTCCAGGTAAGTTCGAAGCCCTGTGTCGAGAATCATTCCGTTAAAACTAAATGTGTCAGTGAATTCTTCAAGTACTTGCAAGTAAAATTCGTCAGGGTCACCAAGGAAGTCACCAATCTTGCTCTTATCTAAACCAGGTGTGAATCTGAAAAACAAAGCTAGAGCTTTCGCTTCCGGTGGCTCTGGAGTCAAATGAGTGATTCTCAGATAATCCAACCCCTTCTTCTCATCTCTATTGAAGTGATTAGCTGCTATCAATAGCTTTCTCTTTTGTGCTTTCCTGAACCGAAGAGATTCAATCCACGCTTCCGTATTCCCATTGCTTTTGCTCTCCCCTATCCAGAATGGCTTATATTCAGAAACAACAACTGGATAACTCGGAACCGAGGTTGGATTTGCATCTTCGTCGATGTTATCCGCAATGTTGTTAAGTACTATAAGTAGACCTTCAAAAGCTTGCATCTGCAAACTGGTTAGCGGGGTCGATGGCACAGGGAAAGCAAGTTTGCACAGCAACTTCCCAATCTCTTCAAATAAATTCCGAAACGCTGGATCGCAGTCGTAATTTACGTACATCTCGATTACAAATGTTGGCTGCCTGCAAAAACTTATAACTCCTTCTAATGCCACTTCTTGCAGTTGAGGTGAACTGCCTCCATTTGCAACTTTTAGCAACACAAATGAGAAGAAAGCTTCCAGTTGGAGTCTAACATACCTGCAAAACATCAATATCGATTTCTCATTTAGACATAATCCAGCAAGTATCATCGAATTTCGCTTAGTTTCATGAATTTAAGGCACAATTAGAAGTGACCTATGTTGTGAAAGGCGAGCTAGGCGCTCGCCTAGGCGCCCTAAATCGCAAATTAGTGAGCCATTATGCGTTTTTGGTTGCCTAGGCGCCTCGCCTAGCGCCTAACATAACATAGAAATTTGGAACATTACCTACGTAGAAAATGGTAGATGTTGAGAACAGTACTGCAAATCATGGATAACAAAAGTGGGCTAGAACAACTCCCATAGTGAATCAAATGGTGAAAGAGGTCATTCTGAATCATCTTCAGAAGCCTTGGGTGCGCTCGTATTTCTTCGCCACTTAACTCAATTGCTGAGTTAATCAATATAAGAGCGAAAACCTGAACATCCTCGTCAGAAGTGGTTGATGTGGATCCATCTGTATCTACAACTTCCACAACATTCAACAATGAACACAAGAAATGGAATATATCTATTGCACAGCGTGCACCGTATCCATTATCATGAGCATTTGAAAGTTGTTCATCATCGTCAGATTCCGAATTCTCGCGAACATTATCGATTTCAGGAAAGCGAGCAAATATTATCTGCACTAATTCATGCATTGTGTGCCTAGCATTACATTGCAGCAAATCACCTTTGCTTGCAGACTGCTGCACTACCTGGAAACAAGTATTCACTAAGGTGCAAACAGAGTGATCCGTCAAATATATAGACGCGCCATTCCTCATAATACCAATCAACACCTGCAGCACCTTCATTAACACAGCGTCTTCGGCTGTAGAATCCGTCTTCTCCAACCGGCAACTTGTTACACCGGTTACAATCGAATTGATCGCATCTTGAACACCGGGTGTTTTTTCGTTGAATATATCGAGTTTTAGAATCTTGAGAATTGCGGACAATGCAACACCAGTTGCAGATGCAGGGATTTCGTCGCTTTGAATAACATCTAGAAATGGACCTAAATATACTGAAGGATCTATCTTGTGCCATTCTTGTTGCGGATTGAATATTAATGCGCGTAATGCTTTTAAAGATGTTAGCAATGTGGAATCGTAATTGTCTTCTGTTAAGAATTGTGAATTACTATCCGGTATTCGCCGAATCACAGCAAGAACAGCTCCAACTTCTGTATTTAACATACAAGATATTCCAAGTTCTTTTTTCCTTAATTTTGAAAATCTCTTGTTCTTCTGTACACCTGTTGAACCATTTTCTTCGTCGGAATCTTCTTCGATTGCTCTCGCCATTGTTGATAGCTTAATTTTAGGTACAGATTCAGGGTAAACAAAAAAAAAAAAAAATGTTCCAATTTTTTTTTGAAAAACAGTTGGATTGAAACTGGTGGACATAAGTTTGTTTAGGAAAATACAGTTATATTGCAATGACAAATTTGCCACTATGATTGCTAGCAAATAACACGATAAATATAGAATTTTCAACATTAGTAACCGAGTAAAAGGGAAATGAAAAAAAAAAAATACACAAAATCTTTTTTCAAGACGATTTACAATAACAACTCCATAGCGTATGTGTAATATTTAAATAAAATCACAAAGAAATTTTAGGGGTTTTACGGTATTTGTGTGTCCACCTTGGGTCTAAGTTCCATACCTTGGACAATAATGCCATACTTGGATCCTAACCTCTCAGTCTCAAGCACAGACATATGCACATCCCCGCCCTCGTCTTCTTCTAATTCTTCGTTATAGAAATGACCCATCTCAACCTCCATCCATCCATCTCCTCTCTCCCGTGCAACATATTGACCCGCCAACGTTGGGTCCAGTGGAGAATGTTCGCCACCATTGTCCACTAAGTAGACGTGTCTCTCTTCGCTGCACACCTCATTGTTACCAGCAGCTCTTCCAACGAGTTCGACTTTGGCTTTTACAGGTTGATCAAATCCGTAAACTACATCTTTAAACTTCAGCACAAGGTAAGCTGCATAGAAGGTCTTAGGTGACAGCAATCTAGTATCGAGCTTCCCGCGGATTTCAATCCAGCGTATCCACTTCAGTTCGGCCACCTTAGCAAGCCTGGAGCCAGGGTAACCTCGCCAATACCAGTGCTGAGGATTGTCTCCGTGAGCAATTGCAAGCTCCTTTGCTCCAAGCATGATAAATTTCTTCCCACTAGATTTTTCCAGCTGAAAGCTCTTAAGACCACCATCAATGAGAAGTGGGTAATCGGATAGTCGATAATATAACTCTTTCTTAGATGAGGCAGCTGACAGAAAAGGATAAAATGCTCTAGAAATGATGTCTTGATAATCGGGGGGCATAAATTTCTCCCAAACAACATCTGAATCAGCTGCAGATTTAAAAAGAGTTGAAACCAGACAAGACCTACATGCATCTGCAGGCGTTGTCAGAGCTAGGATGTCAGATATGCATCCTTCTGGTAGTCTTTCGATATTGTTAATAATATCTTCTGATATTTCCACCAGTACCTCTTCTTTCTCTGCTCTTTCCATCGTTGACTTTACCTCGGATTCTGTATCTAGATTGTTTCTGCAAAATGGGGAAAAGAACGAAGAAACAAGAGAAATTTAACATCGCCAACCCAAATAACAACATTTGTACTTGTCAAACAAATCCACTAGCATTTTATGCCAAGTTAGGCTATTCAAGGGGGTTTTAATTTCATATTACATACTCATTCGAGTCATTTCATTAGCTTAATTGGAGTTTGGGATTACATGAAAATTATTATCTACGTAAGAAAGAAAAGATCCAACTATAAAGAGTGGTGTGATTATACAGATATACCAAGGTAACAAGATTAGAGCAAACATTAGAAATCAAAGGTACCAACCACCAATTTCAGGGAAGAAGCTCCAAAAGTCAGACCAGAGATAGACCAAATTATTTGTTTTAACATAGGAGGACTCGTATATACACGAGACTGAGTCTAGCAGAGGCAGTACTTCACTTTGGACCTGTCAACTGTGTTTAGGTTGTGTTGAACCCGTCTGACTCTCACCTTCATTATACTGGTAGCCAAAATGAAGGAGTTGAGTTGATTCCCAAACATAAATCAAAATCCTAACACCTTCCTCCTTCGAAAGCACACCCAAATTCCACCTTTGAAGACTTTGGCTTTATAATTAATTGAAAGAGAACCAACAACAAAGTCGTTGTAGTATAGTGGTAAGTATTCCCGCCTGTCACGCGGGTGACCCGGGTTCGATCCCCGGCAACGGCGTCTTTTTTTACTTTTTTTTTTTTTTTTTTTTTTTTCCTTCAACTCTCTGGCTTTACACCAAATTGTTCAACAGATATACCCAAAGCAGCTGCTTTCACTAACAAAATTCACACGCTAGACATATTTCATAGATCATAAATCAAGACATTTTACATTACATTAACAATCCATAGCATGTTTGTAATATTTATTCAACAGAAGTATAAATATAGTGGTATCAACCTTACAAAGAAATTTTAGGGGTTGTACAGTATTTATGTGTCCAGCTTGGGTCTAAGTTCCATACCTTGGACAATTAGGCAATACTTGCCTAGTAACCTCTCAGTCTCAAGCACGGACATATGCACCTCCCCACCCTCGTTGTCTCGTCCACCTTCATTATAGAAATGACCCATGTCAACCTCCATCCATCCATCTCCTCTCTCATGTGCAACATACTGACTCTCCAACACTGGATCTGATGGAGAATGTTCGCCACTAGAATCAAAATAGACAAGTCTCTCTTCGCTACACACACTATCGTTACCACCAGCTACTTCGATTTTGGCCTTTATAGGTTCATCCTCAAATCCATTATCACCTTCCTTGAACTTTAGAACAATGTAAGCTCCGTAGACGGTATTTGGTGATAGCAATCTGGTATCAAGCTTCCCACGGGTTTCAAGCCAGCATACCCATTGAAGTTCGGCCACCTTGGGAAACCTGGAGCCAGGGTAACCTTCCCAGCGCCAGTGGTTAGGATTGTCTCCCCAAGCAATTCCAAGCTCCTTTGCTCCAAGCATGATACATTTCTTTCCACTAGATTTTTCCAACTGAAAGCTCTTAGAACCACCATCAATGAGAAGTGGGTCATCACTTAGTCTTTCTTAGATGTGGCAGCAGCTGGCGGAAAAGGATGCAATGCTCTAGAAATGATGTCTTGATAATCTGCCGGAAGGAATTTCTCCCAAACAGCATCAGAATCAGCAGCAGATTTAAAAAGAGTTGAAACAAGACTGGATCTACACACGTCTGCAGGTGTTGTTAGAGATAGGATGTCAGATATACATCCTTCTGGTAATCTTTCTAGATTGTTAATATCTGCTTTTGCCACCAATTCTTCTTTCTCTGCTCTTTCCATTGTTGACTGACTTTACCTTGGATTCTGTATCTAGATTGTTTCTGCAAAAGGGGGAAAAACAAAGAAAGATACCCCAAATTACAACACTCGTACTTGTCAAACAAATTCAATAACATTAGAAAATTTTCTAAATCAATGGATATGAAAAAAGAGAAAGAACAAAGTCCCAGAAAACTCAAAAACCCAATTTCTTTTCACCACAGTTCCTGTTTGCAATCATGATACGTAGTTTGGGTATTCAAGGGGTTTCAATTTCATACTACTGATCTCATATTCTCATTATTGAATTAGGGATTTCATGAAAAATGATGATCCACCTAAGGAAAAAATAAATTTTAACAATGAAAGAGTAGCGTGATTATATACCAAGATTTGAGCAAACACTAAAGGGAGCAAGAAATTACTAACCACCAATTTCAGGGAAGAAAGAAGATCCGAAGCATACAGAATGTCCGCAAAACCTAATTCTAAAATATTCTTTCCCACACAAACTATTGTTTTCACCGAGAACTCGCATGGACAAGTTATTGTGTCACACTGTCACTTAATAACACCTACTATTCTTCTTTGAAGCATATTACACGTATATTACGCCCCCGAAATTTAGCTCAAAATTCTGGCCGGCCACCGGCATATAAAAGCAAGTCTTACGGTGAAATTCATCCATCTTCCATCTTCCACGCCTCCTCATCATTTGGAAGTGTGGATGGAAACGCAAATGTAATGGTGAATAGTAGAAACGCTATTCTTAATAGCATTTTACGCTAATTTTAATAGCGCTCAAAAAACACTATTAAGAATAGAGCTTTTTTATCAATCGTTAGATTCTCAACAACTCAGTTTAAATCTATGAATAAAAAAAAAAACGCTATTCTTAATGGAGCTAAGCTCTATTCTTAATAGCGTTTTTTGTCTTTTAGCGCGTTATTCTTAATAGCGTTTTACGCTATTCTTATTAGCGTTTCCATGGATTCCACGGACCATTCCACCAAATCATGGAACCCTGCTTGGATTTTCTGTGGAAGAGCCCAACTTGGAAGCCATTAGACTTGACATTCCATGGATTTTCCACACTTGGAATAGGTTGGATTCCACCATAAGACTTGCTCTAAACAAGTTAGTGTCCACCTTTTTCTTCTTCTTCCCGAAAAGAAGGATCGGATCCTTAATCATTCATTTAACTATTTTCCCTCTGAGAACCCTGCTGTAAAACAGGATTGGGATATGGGTTACATTGATAGTTTCAAAAATGAAACTGTAAATTATTTTAGGATTTTAAAGTTTTCACCAGACCATGTCTTCTTGAGACCATAACGATTAAAGAAATTAGATAAGTGAGCTGCCTTAATTTTATGGTATCTACTTCTTAAAATGAAGCCTTGCACTTTAAAGTTTATGCAAGTTTTGGAGTCTACATTGTAGTCTTCACTTTAAAGTCTACATTGTAGCCTGAAATTAAGCCGCCAATAATACCAACTCTACTGCAAAAGAAAATTCAGAAAGCTAAGTGACTTAATTACTAGTTCTCGTACTTTGGATATTGAAAAATTGGCACCTTGTTTTGATCAAAACACAATTGAGAAAATACTGAAAATCCCAATCCCAATTAATAATACTTTGGATGAAGTTATTTGGACCCTAATAAATTTACTGTTAAGTCTTTATACAACTCTTTAAACTTTTCTAATAGAGAAAATCAAGATTGGAACAAAATTTGGGATATGCAAACTACTCCATCTATTAAAATGTTCATTTGGAAAGCATCTTACTCTATTTTACCAACTAATATGAGAGTTGCAACCATCTTACCTAATATTCAAACTTCTTGTCCTCTGTGCAATTTTGGTGAGGAATCTCTGTCATCTTTTATTACTTGTAATTTTGTTTCTCAGGTTTGGATGCATTTAAATTTTGACATGTCTTATCTTACTAACATACTAATAAACTTTCATGATTGGCTCAATACTTGGTTTACAGAGCATGATAGAAATGGCCTTGCAATGGACTGGCCGGTCCTCTGCAGTATAGTAAACTTGCATGTTTGGAAGGCAAGATGTAATGTAGTATTTAAAAAAAAATTAAACTAGATAGCATGGAAACAACCAAAAAAAAATAGCTAGGTTCATAAATAGTTTAATGAACATAACCAAAATGGACTATAATATTATGCAAAACCTTTACTACAAACCTATGAATGATGAACTATTGTTTTCACCTAGGACTCGCATAGACAAACTATTGTGTCACTTAATAACACCTACTATTCTTCTTTGAAGCCTATTACACGTATATTATGCCCCCGAAGTTTAGCTAAAAATTCTGGCCGGCCGACGGCATAAAAACATGTTAGTTTCCATTTCCTAACCAAATGTTTTCCATCCAAATGGGAGATAGGAGCAATGTTACTAGTTTCGGATTCCAGACTCGTGTTGGTAGGGTTGGGGTTGGTCGGGACCCGAACACATTGACAATGTTATATCTTGGGGAGGTACTCTAAATCTTTAAGTTACTTTTTGTTTCCAGATATGGGAGAAATAATCGTGTTTTCTTTGACACAAGGCTCAATGTTCAGGAGTGGTTAACAAATCAATATACTATATTTTCTTTTGAGCTCTTGCTTTTAAGGATTATGAAGTTATTAATTCTTCTGATGTAATGATAAAGTGGTGTAATATTTATTTTCAGCATAACTGAGTTTTGGTAGCATGTTACCAATCATCTCTATTTATTTATTTTCTACTCTGTTAGGGTGGTATAATCCTGTTATATCCTCTCCTTTATGATCAATCTAATCTTTTCTTTATCGATAAAAAAATAAAATCCTTTATACTTCCTAAGACTTAGCGTATGCAGTAAAAAAGTTGCAAGGTGTTGAGATTGGTCTTAGACTTGTCATTACACATGGTTTGTAGAATGTTCATGTTAGTTCGGACTCTTTGATTGTTTAAGTGTAAGAGCAAATCTTATGGTAGAATTCAAGCTTTTTTAAGTGCGGAAACAATATGAAATGCCAATTCTATGGCTTCTAAACTGGGTTATTGCACATTTTTTCCACAACATGTTCCATGGTTTCATGGAATGATTGGTGGAGTCCAAATGAAAACGGTATTTTGACTAGCGTTCAACACGGTTCGCGTACAAAAAGATAAAAGATGATATCCGAATAACGTTTGGTGCTATTCAAAAGCGCGCCCATAAAAAGTGGCGAAGTAAATCTTTTATAGAATAAAAGTGGTATAAAACTAAAAAAAATAAATCCACGTGACGGATTTAATTGTTGATTTTTTGACCAAATTAACAAACTAACGTATTATATTTTGAAAAAGAACAAACGTAACTAGTATTGACCACGTGAACCGATGAGTGTAAAATAATTAAAAAAAAAAAGTTTGACGCAAATCCAAATAACGTCCGACATTATCTCTTCTTGCGTTTGTTTTTTTACACTCTTCAGTTATAAGATTTGAGCTTTCCTGATCAATTCCAAATGCTGAGGTGTCACAGAGGATGAAATTCTTCCACCATGAGACTTCATATAAGAAACTGAAACCACCCAGAAATGTGCTGCAAATTTGAAGAATGGTAAAGTAAATGCTGCAAATCTCAATTCTGTCAAGTCTAGTCATTGTCTCAAAGTAAATAATTGTGTTGCTAATTCTTATTAGTTAGTGAGCATCCTAAGTATAAGTTTTCAGGATGGGATAGAGGTCAATTGACAATTTATGTTATGAGTTTGAGCAGATATTGATGGAGGACAGTACTAGAGAGATTTATTTTATATAGTCTTGTGCTACTGTTAGGCATGAGCATTTGGCAAAAAATCCGTGGATTCGATCTAGATCAACCGTATTTTTGCGTGTGGGTGCCCAAAATGTTCACTAACAGATTGGATGTAGATGTAATTTTTGAAATCCAAGGGATATTGTATTGGGTGTTGGGGCAGTCTAAAAAATTCGTTAGACATCAGTATCCATTAGATTAGAAATATTTATGGTACTTTTATAAAATATGGGGTTAGTTTAGTATTTTTATAGTCCACTATATAACAAACTTATCTCCTCATCATTTTCTTTCGTCAAACATTTAGGGCATGAGATTTAGATGCAAATTCAAGTTTTTTTTTTCCTTATTGGTCATTGTATTTAAGTCATTTTTGTGTTTTTTTTCTCAAATTTATAGTTATAATACTAACCGGGCCTTAAAACTAGGCAAATGCACGTCCATTTTCCCTTGTAAACATGCCCCATAAGCATGATGCAGCTTATTTAGCTTCCACGTCGTTCCAAAAATTCCCTTGTTCTGCTCAGGGTTTTAAGCCATTAAGGCTTATGCTGATGCATTATTTCATGCATATCTAGCTTTGGAGTCCTTCCTTAGGCATGAAACATGCCTTGTGTTATGCATAGGCCGTTGTAGCCTATATCCACCTCTTTACCTAGCTTAGGCATTGCTGAGAGCATGCACTTGTCTTTCTCGTGCCAAGAGTGCATCAATCAGGCTCATGTCGTACTTTCCCTAGGATTATGCAAGCTCCGCTAACTTGCATATTGTTGTATCTTACTTTCTGGTCATACCCAATGCGTCATTGGTGCATGTATACGTCGAACACCTTGATAATCCAAGGAATGGAATGCAACTTTCCTCATCAAGTTTGGCCACCATTCATCTCTTGTATCTCCATACTGGGTCAGATGATATGAAAGGCCAATATGTCGCAACCATCTCTCAGTTAGATGATATGAGCGACAACGTGCTGGACCGGCAATGCTGCAACTCATTACGGATGCCTAACTACCTTCCCTACTATGAAAGGATCAAGCACAAACCATAGTTCATCTTCGAACGCACCGCAACTTAAGCCAACTCGTTTGCAAGGTCGTGGCCAAGCAATAATGGTAATGACCTAGTCGGTGTAGGACGTTACGTCAAAATGCACAAAGGTTGTGCATTACTGAGTCTGTGGCATGGCATATATAACAATGCCCATGCTTAATATGCTCCATTGGAAAGGCTACACAACTATAAATGAGTCCTTAGCATCATTTATGCTCTTTCGGCTAAGCTATAAAGCTTACTTGGTGCATGGTCCTCATATGCACATTCAACAAACTACCCCTCCCTATATATGTTTTATTGACATTTCTACAACTGAAAGTTCGGGAGGAAAATGACATTCACCAAGCACCACTTTTGAGGTGCTTGCTTTACTATTCATGGTCGTTATCATTTATTTCTGAATAACCCTCTATGATGGTTGTACATTCAATTCTGTCCCATAAGCCAATTTCAATGTCCGGCCATGATGGCCGAACATTTCCTAAACCAGCCGGCTCTGGCCTGATGCAACGCAGTGATGTTATATTGTCCCTAAGACAATTACATGGTAATGTGCTATGTTAGCACTAACTTTGCTCAAGGACATCTACCCAACTGGACAAATGCATCATTTGATGCGAGATTGACCTTTGGATAATATAGCTTACATCTTACACCCTCTTGGTGCCATATTGGCCTTGACCAATATTCACAACATAATGCGTCATTTTGGCACCGTATTGGTCGAGGCCAATATTCCTTTTAGTATGCAACTGAAATTGAGCTTCATTTCATACCATGACGCATCTTTTAGCATGCGCCATGCTAAATACACGTGGTGTTACAAATCTGTCCATCCGCACATCAATTAGATGCAAATCCATTGGATGCTGGATTGGATGCAGAAGCTAAATTTGATACTCACAATGAATTAGATTGAATGCGGATGAAATGAAGTTTGGTCCATGCCGACCCATGGTCACTCCTTGTTGTTGTTTTGTTGTGCTTTATTTTATTTTATTTTTCTTGGTTTTGGGATTTTAGCCCAACTAATTCTGTCAAAAAATAAAATAATTAAAATGTATGAACCAACTGTGTGTCAAACTGAGGAGGAGGATGAAAATCCAGAAATTTAAATTGTGAAAATATTTTCTAATAAAGACGAGTATTGAAAGATATTATAAGTAATTTTGATAAGATTTTAAGTTTTTCTTGGATGTTAGAAACAAATTTCGGGTTGGATTACTGTTTAAAGTGGTTGTAACTCAGATTTAGTCGATGGTTGTAATGTAGCACTATAGCTTGCACACAAGCAATTAAAATTTCTATGTCCAAAGCACGGCTAATCCCAAAAATATATGGAATTTGATTAAGGACTAAAATAGAGATCAACGATATAAGAGTAAGCAAGAAATTATATCCCACTAGCCTCTCTACAATCACACGAGCATTAGTTCCTTATCCATCTTCGTCAGTTCCTGAAATTATCATCAAGACATCATGAAAAACAAACACTTATTATAATCCCCTGCGTTGTGAAAGATTGAATTCTATAACTCTCCTGATTCTTTCTCAGAATTTTGAAGGTTAAAAAAAATTATGTTTCCTCTCTAGAAAAGTAGATTTTTCATATTACTTGACAAATCAACTTTAAATAATGAAATTTATTTATGGGTATTAATTTCCCTGAAATCCTCAACGGTCGGAAAACGTCAATTTTGTTTATAGAGAACAAATAATATAAATGGAGTTTGAAACAAGCTCCTAAGAGATGTCATGAAAAGTTTGAAAATTTGATGATCGAAAAAGTAGTTCCAGAATTAATGAAAGTGACAATGCATATATTATAAGTTTGAGAATGTATATGCATTATCATTTACCGTGGAAGACTTGTCGAGTTTTTTTTCAAACTTTTCTGTAGCTAATGAAACTAAGAATGTGCTCTAACTTTGACATGAAAGACTTGTGGGGAAAGGAGTGTAATTCTTGGAATTAAAAGTACTGGATTTGATGATGATATTTCTATAGATCAATCTCATTACGTTGAAAAGATTTTTAAGAAGTATAACTATTTTGATCGTAAACTTGTTTGTACTCCCGTTGATTTTAGTTTTAAATTTTTTAAGAATACTAGAAATAACATTGTACATAACTAATATTCTAGTATAACAAGTAGTACTCTTTTTTATATAATTGATTGTACTAGACAATAATGCATATGCGATGGTTTTTTTTATGCAGGTTTACTAGTAATCAAGGTATGGAGCACAGGTTGGCAGTTGAGAGGGTTATGTGGCATCTGAAAATAACCTTTAACCTAGAATTGCGCTATGAAAATTTTTCGTAGTCCTTGAAGGATAATGTTATGTTGATTGGAATACACTTTTATATGACTATAAAGCCACAGGTAAATATTTATTCAATATTGTTGAAGGCGGTTTCGCTTGGAAATCCAAGAAACAAGTTATGTTAGCTCAGTATATAATAGAGTCTGAATTGGTAGTACTAGCAGTAGCTAGTGAAGAGGCAGGCTGGTTGAAAAACCTACTACCGCAAATCCATATATGGGATAGACCGGTACCAGCCATTTTGATCCACTGCGATAGTAAGGTAGATAATGTAAGAGTTCAAAATTACTATTAAAATCATAAGAGCCAACAAATTCTTCAAAAATACAACATATTTAAAAAAGTTCCCACAACTGCTAACGGCATGAGACTTATACACATTAGTATTGAGTCGTTTGTAATGGATAATCTACCTATAAATTGGAGATCCCAAAAAATAAGTTAAAAAGTAAAAATAATTGAGAAGTGATATAGATATAGTCATAGGTTTCAAATGGCATAATTTCCTAAAACGAGTGGAGGTTGAGTTTTTTTCAAAATCTATATGAGGCCTACAACTCTCTTTAGAGTGGGTACGAAGGTACATGAGTACTCTTGATAAATTCACCTATATGAATTTGAAGGTGTGGTGGCGTCATATGAGAACTTAGGCATTCCTCTGGAACGTTCATTTAAATTGGGATATAAGCACAAGGTCGTAACTTGATGTCTTTTGGACTTAAATCTTAGTATATATTTGTATGTTGGACCTTTTTATCTCATATGATTGGATTTCAAGACATATGTCATTCTATATACTGACATTAGAAAGTCTAACACTATGAAAAGGTTCAAATCGAATGACACCTATATATGTTTACGGACACACACATATATATATATATAATTGTTGCTAATGCTTTAAGAAAATATAAGTGGGAGATTGTTGGAAAATATTTATCAAAAGGATTTATCTTAATATTCTTATCAAAATTTAATTGTTAGCCCAGTGGTTAAGTAAATTGGGCTTTGAGGGTGAGGTCTTAGGATCAAGTCTCTTCCCTTACTGATTAGGTGTATACATGACCAAGGCCCATACTACTGTGAAACAAATACATTTACATGCATATATACACCCAATAGGAGAAGCAGTTTGATCCCAAAACCACATGTGCAAAGCCCAAAATACTTAACTACTAGTTTACTAATTAAAGTTTTGTGATAATTTATCTCTCCACTCTCTCCATAAAAAGAAAAACAAAGAAACTAACTTTTTCTAAGAACCTATTTTGCTCATATCTAGTCTTTTTTTCTTTCTGATAACAAAGTGAATTTTATTTTATTTAATGAAAGTCAGGCATAGAATGCCTTCTCATAACACATGAAATCCAAGGAGAGTAATCTACAAGCAGTTTGTCTCTCCTTACTTTTTTAGAGATGCAGTCTGCTAAGTTATTTAGGTCTCTCTTAACATGAGAAACTTTGCAGAATTTAAAAGATGAAACTATAGTTTTAATACTTGAAATTAAATTGTTATTCTCACATCTAACTTGAGATGCGTCTGACATGATTGAATTCAACACCGTCTCAGCATCAACAATCAGATGAATCTCTTCAATATTTTGTGCTTTAATCAAACTCATAGCTTCTAAGACATCCATGCATTCTCCGGCTTCTGGGTCGATTATTCCATCTGCATAAGATCCTTTGATCCCTTCATATTCACCTGCAGTAGAAACGAGCACCATACCAGTGTCAATGGAATTAGTAAGATAATCAAAAGAAGCATCCACATAAACTTTTGCTATATTGTTAAGTTGTTGTTCAATAATCTTAGTTTGTGTCTTCATAGTAATACTATGTTGATCTTCCAGCAGAAAATTATGTAAATGCATATTAATTCTAGAGACAGTAAGAGAAGGGTTGAGAGATTTGTCCTGAAAGATATATTCACATCGTTCTTTCCAAATGATCCAATAACCAACCATGAGTGTCACCCTCCATTTATCTTGATCTTCTGCTCAATTCGTGGCATTACTATCAAACCAGGAAATAACCCATTCTTTGATACTGCTACAATTCGCTGCAACTTGATCAATATTAATATTAAGGAGACTCCAAACTGCTCTGGAATGTATGCATTGGAGTAGCAAATGGAAGAGAGTTTCTTCTTGACGATTACATATGTTGCAGTGAGGACCGATGTCATTATTGAATCCAGCGGTTTTATCATTTGTCTGAATAATTTCCTTGAGACACTTCCAGATAAAAAACTTGACTCTGTGTGGCAGTTACATTTTCCAGAGGGATTTCCAAACTTCCTTAGAGACTGTGTTGTTAGCTTCATAGAAATGGAATATGTATTCCACTAATTTATTATATGCACTCTTCACAGTGAATAAACCATCTCTTGTATGTGACCATCTTGTTATATCTTCTTCATCAATTATGATCTGCATTCTAGAAATCTTGTCCACAACCTCAGGAGAAAAGAGTGTTTGGAGCAGATTGATATTCCAAGTTGAAGTATAAGGAAGTATTAATTCTGAAACATATATATAGCCCATATGGCTTAGAGAAGATGGTGTAGGCTTGTAATTCAAATTTATAATCCAAGTGTCATACAAATACGAGTTTTCCTGCCATTTTTTACTTCCATACTTACATTTTGTTGAAGATTCTTAAGTCCAACCTCAACCCCCTTCCAGATCCAAGATGAATTGCCTTTATCCTGATGAATATGTAGAAATTATTCATGTTTGAAATATTTAGCCTTGAGCAGTTGAGAACTTAATAAATCAGGATGCATATGAATTCTCCATGCCAGTTTGCAGAGAAGGGCATGATTCAACGTTTCCAATTACCTAAATCCCAATTCTTTTGGAATCCATAAGTTATTCCAAGATATTGGATTATTACCTTTGTTAGCCTTATAACCCTAGAAGAACTTTCTTTGCAGTGTGTCTAGCTTTTTGATTAATTTCTTGGGGATTTTGAATTTGCTCATTTGATATTGTGGGACTGCATTCAGAACTGCTTTAACCATTGTGCCTACCATCCTGACACATATTACTTCCTTTCCATGTAGAGAGTCTTCTTTCAAATGCAGAATTAATATCTTCAAAAGATTTAACTTTAGACGTACCAATGAGAGTAGGGGAATGATGGTTTTCAAATAGTGATTGTAGTTGTAGTGGTAAAAAGGGGTCTTTTCAGACTTGTGAAGAAAACAATTTTTTTTTTAGATTTAATTTAAAAAGGAAAATAAACAAAATAATTCAAGTTTAGAGAAAATTACCAAGACTAGGATTCCACCAATGACCAAATAAATAGTAAACTCTAAACAGTTTTTATGCAATTCTATCTTTAAAATCAATTCTAATATTTGCCTCAAATATGTTTTTGAAGTAATAATTGTAATTAAGAAGTATGAAACATCAAAAGTTATTAAAACCCAGCATGCTTCATCAAGTCAATTCACAATTATTCAATAAAAACCATTAATTCAAACTCAATTCATGCAAATAATTAAATAATAATATTGCAAATAAATAGAAAAATTAGAATTATACCAATAAATCTGTGCCAATGGCTTCCTCCGTCGTCTCGGCTAATGGGTTTAGCTCCTCATCCCAAAAACACACTCACAAGATAAATTCATGGCCAAAATAGGTGTTTTTATTGATGAAATAGGAATTAGCAACGCTGTAGAAGTGTTACAGCGTCACTGTTACAAAGGGTGTAAGCTGCTGGAAAGAACGATACAAATCGTGTGCTGTAGATAAACGACAGTTTTCTTTCGCTGTAAGCACTGTGGAAAAACGACTGACTCTGCGAGTCCGTTCTTCCTTCTTCGTCTTCCTCCTCGAGCAGCAGCAGCAGGTATGATTTCTGTTCTTTGTTTCGGCTCTGAACTCTCTCCTCTTTCTCTCTAAACTTTTTCTAACCATTCTTCTGACTCGAAACAACACTTATATAGCTATCAAACCCCCAAAAATCTCGAGTGAATCCGACTTCTTCTTTCTTCTCTTCTCTGCGCTGTTGAGAGAATATCTCTCCTGTCATCTCCCTGTACGCGTTTGTTGGCTATAAACTTTCCCCAAGACTCTCCCAGGACTTGAATAATACTATATAGAGTCTATCCAGCGTGAGACTCGCCCAAAACTCTCTCAAAAAATCTTTGAAACTTCAACAGAAAGTACGTGTCCCTGTTTGGACTTCGTGTGATTTTTCCGACTTATCCAGCCCAATTGGCTGGGTCTAGACGATTTAAACAGGCCCCTTATGTCTTGTAGAGTCCATACATACCAAATACACCCATTGAATCACTCTAAAACAACTCCAAGATCGAACACAAAATCTGCCAGTTCTTGCATGCATTTTCCCGCCATTTTTTAGTTTGAAACTATGAAGATGACCTCCCCTTATCCAGTTCTGGTGTCCCTTTAGCAGCTGCCTGGAAATGGGTCACCCCTTAGTAATTAGGTTACCCCTTATCCAAAGTGAGAGTCCGTATAGTAATTTTCTCCCACGAGCGCAAAAACCACTTTTTAGCCAATTTCGCCGCAAAAGCTTATTTCTCCAGAAATACCTACAGGGACATAAAAAGCCATAATAAGTACAGAAATGAGTACTAACACAATATACAATTGGGCTATATTAGACACATAAATGCGTCTATCAAATACCCCCAAACTTATTATTTGCTAGTCCCGAGCAAATCAAAACTACAAAATAAAATCCTAACTCACTGTCGCAGGCATCGTCGATTGCATTTAGCGTATGCAATAAGCCTTTAAACCCCTAGATGGCCCTAGTGGCGGAGTTATAGTCTCGGGTGGGATTACAAGAGGTATACCCACAAAACCTGTACTCCAGACCTTAGCTATCTACGCAGAACCTTGGAAGGCACTAAAGGATCTCCTTGGTTGGCATACTTACTGACTACAGGAAGAAGTACCCTGATGCGAAATTCCAATTGTTGTACACGAGTTTGCACTCAAGCATACTAAAATTCATATAAAGTGACAGAGCTCTACTCAGATAGTTGCACTATGGACATCATATTCGGAGTCAAAACTAATCACATGGATAGATCAAGAAGATGGATATAGAAAAACATAGATGGTTTTGATGTTTACTAAGTGAACGACGTTTCCCATATCTGTCTGAAGGCCTCCGCCAAAATGAACCTATCCTAATGGATTGAGATACTAGTCTGACTAATATCAACACACTGGCATATACAAGGGTACCAGTGGTCGATAACCTAACTCTAGGTCAACACAACTGGCATATACAAGGGTACCAGTGGTCGACTTTATTGAATTTATTCCTTTTGGTCAAATGGTCTGGTCTCAATTTCTTTCTTTCTTTTTTTTTTTTCTTTTTTAACTCATTTTTTTTTCATCTTTTTTTTTTCATCTTTTTCTTTTTCAACTTTTTTTTTTTCATGGTATCTCAATCACTCTAATTCACCCTAGCATTGGTAACAACTTGAATCGTGGGCCCCACCTATCACTTAGAGAAACATAGTTTAAAAACAAAATAAAATAAAAATAGAAGTGAAAAGGACTCAACGAGATATGGTGAAACTATCATGTTATTTCTAACACTGAGCTCTGTGCTTTTATGAATAGACTCTTTAGATGTTTCCATCTAATCAGATTGGTTCCTCAAACTCCTACAATCAAAATGCTTCCATCCACTTAGATTAGTTAGTGCAATCCTCAATAGGCATAAATTTCTAGGCTCTGGAGTTTATTTATTGCAAAAAGGTGACAAAAAGTGTTTCTTCCCCACCCCAAACTTAAATCTTACATTGTCCTCAATGTTCTAAGATGAAATAAAAGCATGAACAAGGAGAAACTATTACCACTGGAGGGAAAAGAAATAAGGAAGGATATTACCGTATCACATGAACGCGGGAGCCTCCCAGTAAATGCTAAATTTATAGTCATTAGCTAGACATCAAATACCTCAAAAAGAATTTTCACCTTCCAAAGTCGTATACCAATAGTCGAAAATTGTGGGTCCATAAGACCAAATAGAACTGCCACAATAGGAGACAAATGCTCAAGATCAGAAAAATGAGCAGATAGAGCACAACCTGATCTAAAGTTTCTCGCAAGACAACTGGATTTATCTGAGGTGCCCACTTGGGCTTCATATGAGTGTCTCGGCAAACAGATTCATCCGAAAAACGGGTCTCTAACATTGGATTTTCTCCTGGACATTATCAGGCGGATCAGGTTGTGGAGTCTGAATACACTCAAGCGATACCTCAGATGCACTAGGCTTGAGTCCCAAGTTAGGGACTTCTATTGGGGATAATTGACAATCTCTACCCCCAAACTTAGAATTTTGGGTGCCTCTACAATGACTAGTCACAATGTTCCTAATTTCTAGACCATCGGGTTCTTGAAAAAGGTCAATTGCTTTCTCTAAGTCATAATCAGGTGGTTCATCCTCAGCTTGCTTCATATCTTCTATGGTCCACTCTAAGGCTTCCTTATTTTCTTGAAGCACGGTCTCTGGACTACTTTCCTGATCACTATCCAAATCGGAGGCTATAATCACAGGGAAAGACTCGGGTGGGCCTAAAAATGTATAATTAGACTCCAACTCAGGAGGCTCTTTTAAATAAGGTATTAAGATAGACTCAGAAGCTAGTAATGGTTCGAACCTATCTTTCCATATATCAATATCTAACATAGGAACAGAATCCAACAGAGCATTTACTTGTTCAATGTTACTATCATCGTCGAAATCCAGGCTAAAATGGGATAAACAACTCTCCAATGTATTTTCCGGTACGATGTTTGGTAATGACTCCTGAACTAAGGTTCCTATCATGTTCACCTCTTCAATACATGTGCTATCTAGCTCAGAATGTAGCTTGTTTACATTAAAAATATTCAGCTCAATAGTCATATTACCAAAAGATAGATTCATAATACCATTTCGACAGTTTATGATCGCATTAGACGTAGCTAAGAATGGGCGACCTAAAATCACAGGTATTTGGTTCTCTGGGTCGGGGACAGGTTGGGTATCTAGGACCA
Source organism: Papaver somniferum (assembly GCF_003573695.1). Lineage (NCBI taxonomy): Eukaryota > Viridiplantae > Streptophyta > Magnoliopsida > Ranunculales > Papaveraceae > Papaver > Papaver somniferum. The sequence continues at coordinate 190,253,759 of NC_039362.1, read as the reverse complement.
CGAAATCCACTGGATAAATAAACTTGTCGACCTCAATAAGAACATCCTCGATCACACCACGAGGGATTTTAACGGACCTATCAGCTAACTGGAGTGTTATCTGGGTAGGTTTCATCTCACCAAGTCCTAGCTTAAGGTACACATGGTATGGCAGTAAGTTCACACTGGCTCCTAAGTCAAGCAACGCTTTCTCAACACGGTACTTACCTATTGTACAAGAAATGGTAGGGGACCCTGGGTCTTTATACTTAGGAGTAGTGGTATTCTGAATAATAGAACTCACATGACTAGCTATGAAGGCTTTCTTCTGGACACTGAGCTTACGCTTTCGCGTACACAAGTCTTTAAGGAACTTGGCATAAGAGGGAATCTGCCTAATTGCATCTAATAATGGAAGGTTGATATTAACCTGCTTAAAAACCTCCAATATATCATTAAAGTTGGACTCCCTCTTAGTCGGAACTAGCAGCTGGGGAAATGGGGCTCTGGGAACAAAGCCGGGCTCAACAGGACCCTCATTGGTCTCCTTGGAGACTCTATCAGTCTCCTCATTTTCTGGCTCAGCAGGGTGAACTACAGCATGTTCACTATCAGACATGGCAACCTTGTTGTCAACTTTCTTTCCACTCCTTAGGGTTGTGACAGCATTCACATGATTGTACGATTTCTCTCCTTTGGGGTTAGGATCAGTATGACTAGGGAACCTTCCTTCTTCTCTCTCATTGATAAACTTAGCTATTTGGCCGACTTGAAGCTCTAATTTAGCAAAGACTGGGACTATTCTTAATTCTGTTTGTTTCTTGAAATTACCCTGTCTTTTTCTAACATTTCCTGGCTTTGTGATAGCATCTGGCTCTTCCTATATACTAAGGTTCCTCTAAGGTAGCTATTCTTTCTCAGATGGGTTCTGGGTTTGACCTGAAGAGTTCTTAGTAAACCAAAACCTGGGGGAGGCTGAGAATTACTAGACTGGCCTTGATTGGCCCTTAGACCAAGAGAAATTAGGATGGTTTCTCCAACCAGGGTTGTAGGTTTCTGAGTATGGGTCAAACTTCTGACGGTTCTCAAACCTAGAGTTGTTATAGACAGCATGGGCTTGTTCTTCACTAACTTGACCTTCCCAAAATGAATTATCGGGCTCTATTCCACAACTAGAGACTTGAGAGGCTCTATTAGGTTCAACAAGGGACCTATTTTTAGACTGACCCATTTCCAAAGCTTCTAACCTTCTGATAAAGCAGCAAACTTAGCATCTGACCAAAACTCGTATCTACCATATTGGTGCTACTTCTATTGACCAAGAGTCTTTTAGGGGGTTCAACACAAGATTCCCACTGTTGGGATTTTTCAGCGATAGCTCCTAAGAAGGTAAAAGCATCATCAGCATTTTTACTAGTGAACTCACCAGCGCACATAGACTCAACCATGGCTTTGGTCGAATAGTCTAAACCATCATAAATAATCTGTACAAGTTTCATATTATCAAATCCATGGTGAGGACACTGAGATAGGAGATCATTGAATCGCTCTAAAAACCTATAAAGAGACTCTCCCTCTTGTTGCACACTAGCACTAATTTTCTGCCTAACAGCTGCAGTTTTATGCTTAGGGTAGAATTTCATATAGAAGGCAGCGATAAGTTCCTGCCATGTTTCTATGGATTCAGACGGTAGGTTGTTCAGCCAGGTCTTGGCTTTGTCTCTCAAAGAAAAAGGAAACATCTTAAGTTTCAAGACTTCATCGGTAAGGTCCTTTATCCTAATTGTCCCACAGATTTCCTCAAAGTCCCTAATATGAAAATAAGGGTTCTCATCATCTTTTCCTAAGAATATAGGGATCATTTGAAGAATACTAGGTTTTATCTCGAAATTAGCCGTAGTGGCTGGCAATTTAATGCATGAAGCTCGGTTGGTCCTAGTTGGGAACATGTAATCTTTCAAAGTTGCCATCGTTGGCTCAACTGGAGTACTAGGGGTACTTTTGTCACTCAGAGATAAATTCTCAAAACTGAAGTTTCCAAAAACAGGGCTCTCCAAAGAAGAGTCTTCGAGCTCCCTGCTTAAATCAGAAGAACTACTAGGTTTTTCGCTAATCAATCGACCTAGAGTATCTCTTTTCCAAGCCCTATTAACAAAATCGGGCATACACTAAAAAGAATTCAAAAAGAAATAAAAATCCTAACATGAAGGTTCTAGCAATCACACAGCAGGATGACTCGAATTTACCACAACAAACCTAAAGATTTCTAGCAAACAACAAGCATGATGGCTCCACTTAGATTGTTTCTAGACCAGCTTCTAATCCTTCGAAAGGGAATTCGTTACAATTTGAGCAAACCCCTCTGGAATCAATCCGAGTTTAAGCAAGTTGAATCGAGGCGAGGGAAGCTCAGTGGAGCTTTGATACCCAAAACCTCACCGATCCAATGCGGCGCAGTCACGCATTCAACTTGCAGAAACCGTCAAGAACTTCGAGGTGTGCTTAAAAGAGTAACCAATATTTTTCGAATGATTATCCTGTTAAGCTCGATACCCTATAGGTCTCTTTCTAGTCCAAATTTTAGGCTTAGGTTCGCTTTAGGTTTCGTTTTCCTAAGGCGGGCAAGAAGGGAGCGGTGATGAAATCCGAACCCTTATCTTATATGGTCCAGTCCTTGCCCTTTACTAGGAATTTAAAAACAGTCCATATTCAAGTCCTCAGCATATATTCACCTTAAGGAGTCCAGTAACCCGCTTGCAGGAGATTCGCGGGTGTTTAGAATTTTACCTCCCGTACCAGACGGGCGAAGAACCGCTGAAGTCGACTCGGGCCACGACTCCTATGCCGTGTGCGAACCCGAGGGGCCGAGACGATATCGTAATCGTCGTCCTTCCCTGCAAACAATTTATATTTAAGGGTACCCTTCCGTAGGGTTTAAAAATAAAAATAAAAATAAAAATGTCCCAAAATTAATGTCCAAAGTCCATAAAAAAAAATTACAAAAATAAAAATGCCTCTCTTTTTTTTTTCTCTCTTTTACAAAATAAAGAAAATCTTCTTCTTTCGCTCCTTTAGCTTTGCTTTTCGCTCCCAAACTTTAAGTAAATCACCACAAGCTTTGGCAAAATTGTCTTTCGCTCCAATCTTCAAAAATCTGCAAGGAAACAAAAAAAAAACCCAAAAAACGTAAAGAAGAACAAAAATAATAAAAATAAAAAAAATCTAAAAAAAATGCTAACTAAACACAGGTCCCCGGCAACGGCGCCAAAAATTTGATGGTTTTCAAATAGTGATTGTAGTTGTAGTGGTAAAAAGGGGTCTTTTCAGACTTGTGAAGAAAACAAATTTTTTTTTTAGATTTAATTTAAAAAGGAAAATAAACAAAATAATTCAAGTTTAGAGAAAATTACCAAGACTAGGATTCCACCAATGACCAAATAAATAGTAAACTCTAAACAGTTTTTATGCAATTCTATCTTTAAAATCAATTCTAATATTTGCCTTAAATATGTTTTTGAAGTAATAATTGAAATTAAGAAGTATGAAACATCAAAAGTTATTAAAACCCAGCATGCTTCATCAAGTCAATTCACAATTATTCAATAAAAACCATTAATTCAAACTCAATTCATGCAAATAATTAAATAATAATATTGCAAATAAATAGAAAAATTAGAATTATACCAATAAATCTGTGCCAATGGCTTCCTCCGTCGTCTCGGCTAATGGGTTTAGCTCCTCATCCCAAAAACACACTCACAAGATAAATTCATGGCCAAAATAGGTGTTTTTATTGATGAAATAGGAATTAGCAACGCTGTAGAAGTGTTACAGCGTCACTGTTACAAAGGGTGTAAGCTGCTGGAAAGAACGATACAAATCGTGTGCTGTAGATAAACGACAGTTTTCTTTCGCTGTAAGCACTGTGGAAAAACGACTGACTCTGCGAGTCCGTTCTTCCTTCTTCGTCTTCCTCCTCGAGCAGCAGCAGCAGGTATGATTTCTGTTCTTTGTTTCGGCTCTGAACTCTCTCCTCTTTCTCTCTAAACTTTTTCTAACCATTCTTCTGACTCGAAACAACACTTATATAGCTATCAAACCCCCAAAAATCTCGAGTGAATCCGACTTCTTCTTTCTTCTCTCTTCTCTGCGCTGTTGAGAGAATATCTCTCCTGTCATCTCCCTGTACGCGTTTGTTGGCTATAAACTTTCCCCAAGACTCTCCCAGGACTTGAATAATACTATATAGAGTCTATCCAGCGTGAGACTCGCCCAAAACTCTCTCAAAAAATCTTTGAAACTTCAACAGAAAGTATGTGTCCCTGTTTGGACTTCGTGTGATTTTTCCGACTTATCCAGCCCAATTGGCTGGGTCTAGACGATTTAAACAGGCCCCTTATGTCTTGTAGAGTCCATACATACCAAATACACCCATTGAATCACTCTAAAACAACTCCAAGATCGAACACAAAATCTGCCAGTTCTTGCATGCATTTTCCCGCCATTTTTTAGTTTGAAACTATGAAGATGACCTCCCCTTATCCAGTTCTGGTGTCCCTTTAGCAGCTGCCTGGAAATGGGTCACCCCTTAGTAATTAGGTCACCCCTTATCCAAAGTGAGAGTCTGTATAGTAATTTTCTCCCACGAGCGCAAAAACCACTTTTTAGCCAATTTCGCCGCAAAAGCTTATTTCTCCAGAAATACCTACAGGGACATAAAAAGCCATAATAAGTACAGAAATGAGTACTAACACAATATACAATTGGGCTATATTAGACACATAAATGCGTCTATCAGGGAACCTAGATACTTTTCCTTGCTATCCATACTCTTAATACCAAGTATATGACTAAGAGTGTCACACACTGAAGGACCCAAATTGTTGCTAAATGAAATGGATAATTTGTCAAAATTTATGACTTGACCAGATTGTGAGCTGAAATCTTCTAAAATTTGAAGAATATTGTTCACACTGGTTAAATTGGCATGAGTAAAGATAAGACAATCATCTGCAAAGAGCAAATGATTTATAGGAGGTGCACCTCTAGCTGCTTTGATTCCTTGCACTTCTTTGGTAATATGAGCTGTGGAAAGTATTATGGAAAACCATTTCATGGATAAGATGAATAGATAAGGAGATAGAGGATCTCCTTGCCTAATGCCTCTTGAAGAACTTCCAAGATACCTTGAACAACAACACAAGCCATAGAAGAAAGCAAAACCTTAATGACCAACTCTGCAAACGCAACTATCACTTCATACACAAAGGCAAAAGCCATGATAGATAAGTCAAGATGTAAACACATTATGGAGAAACCAAAAAAGTTAGCAACTCATTAGAAAAATCAAAAGATTAAAGTTGGATTGTAAAATCAAGATTAATTGTAATCATAAGACAAAAAGAGAGGGATTAACAGAAAATAAAGAGAAAATTAAAGCATTGGTCGAATACTGAGCAAGATTAGATTGCCATCAAAGGAAAGAAAATGGAAAATTCTGTAAAAATAATTACTGAGTCACAAACTCAAAAAATCCGATTCGCAGAGACTCTCTTTCCTCGAAAAACTAGGTGCTCATATCTAATCTGAGCGATGATTTTTTATTTTTAACAATTTAATCATAAGATTTTATTTATTTGGTTATTTTTCCTTTAGTTTTTAGTTTTATGGTGTACTTTTATTATCCGCATATTAAGTGCTTCTAGCCCTCACCATTGTTGGTGATTCTTGCCCTTCGTTTTAATGGTGATTCTATTTTACTTTGGTAGCCTTTGGACCGTGGATTTTTCTAGTACGTGGATTTTTCAAGTACGAGACAATCTTCGATCATTGGACGAATCTTCAAATCGCCGGTCAAGATGTTGAGCAAATTGCTCATGTTTGAATGGAGCAACTCTTAATAGGTAAAAGGAACCTATCAAATATCGAGTTATCCTATCTCCAAATTAATAGGTTTTATCATGCTTGTCCTAGATAGTTCTTTTGATTTTCTTCACTTTTCCTTGTTGGATTATTCAGTTTTGTACTTGATGTTGTTCTTGTTACTATGTATTCCTTGATGCACTTGATCCAGGGAAGGCCTAGGAAGGAACTAACCTAGGCTATATCCCGTCCGTACTTCTTCCCTAACATAATTTTTGTATTGTCCGTACTTCTTCCCAAACATAATTTTTGTATTAAAATTTTCGAAATATTTTATTTTAGCCCCTTCGTATTAAGTATTCTAGCCCGTTAAACATATTTTTAGCCCAGTTTGAGATAACATTTACCTACTTAATAGAGATTCTAATTTATGAACAAAAATGTAACTTCTTTATCTCATTTGTCGTCGTAAAAAAATTGCTGCGTCCTTTGGCTGTAAATCAATGATCCAACCCCACTCTTGACTTGATCTGCACTTCTCTATGTAACATTCATTTTATGTTATTAATGGAAAAAAATGAAATGTAAAAAGAAAATTAGCGATTAAATGGTGATAAGGATATTAAAAAAATTCCTTTTAATAACTATATATACTTCAACACCAACCAATATATGTACCATTCCTAGCAAATGCACGGCAAAATGAAGGAGCTGAACTATGTAAATTAACTGAAACTTTTGACCAACAAAGTCGTTGTAGTATAGTGGTAAGTATTCCCGCCTGTCACGCGGGTGACCCGGGTTCGATCCCCGGCAACGGCGTTTATTTTTGGTTGCAACCTTTGACTGGACTGTTTCTACTTTCTACAAGTATAAGAATATCCTCAGCAATATCTCAACTGTTTTAAGGGTCTAAAATAAATTTCCGGTGGCTTTTTAGGAATACGCAGTCTCAGTTACTAGGTGATCAATTCATAACAGCAACACATCCAAGACTGACGGAGGGGGGCCATATCTGGTCCTCCATCCCACCCATATATTGATTTCCCTCTGCCGGGTCATTGTGTCTACTTACTGGAGAAAGTCTGAAGTCTTTGTATTGAGAAGTTTCAGTTCTTCATGTAACCGGATGAAGCCAACAAGTACAGGTAAAACCCAGCCTCAGTCTAAGTCAATGCACAATATTAATTACTAGTAATGGAAAAGAAAGAAGAGATGCAAATGTGTGCAAGATTAAATCTATAATATAAATACCTCTGATTGCAGTCGAGTTTTCTCATCTTCATCACACCCACTACTCCTTTACTTTCTTTCCTCCTCTAGATAAAAATGGCTGCTCTTAACTACACAAATCTTGTTCTGGTAATTGCAGCTCTTGCTGGTGTTATTGCAACTCCTCCTACTGATGGTGCCACTGTTGCTAGCATTGTGACACCAGCTTTTTTTAATGGGATCATTAGTAAAGCTGGTGCAGGTTGTGCTGGGAAGACTTTCTATACTCGTAACGCTTTTCTAGAGGCCGCTAAGTCGTATCCTAGATTTGGTACTGGAAATCTCGAGGTTTCTAAACGTGAAATCGCTGCATTCTTCGCTCATGTTACACATGAAACCGGACGTAAGCTATTTTACAACTGTTGCAAACAAAATGCAAATGCTAGTATATGCGTTCATAGAAGCCTGATGATTTAAATGCTATAAATTCTTGTTGCAGATTTCTGTTACAAAGAAGAAATAAACGGACCAAAGAAAAACTACTGTCAGCAAGGAAACAAGCAATATCCATGTGTTCCTGGAAAAGGATACCATGGCCGAGGACCCATACAACTATCATGGAACTACAATTATGGACCAGCCGGTAAAGCCATTGGATTTGATGGTCTGAATGCTCCAGAAACTGTCTCAAAGAACCCTGTCATCTCGTTTAAGACAGCATTCTGGTTCTGGATGAATAACGTTCATTCCATCATAACTACGAATAAAGGGTTTGGTCCAACAATTCGTGCAATCAATGGCATGGAATGCAATGGTGGAAACACTAATGCCGTCCAGGCAAGAATCAGATATTTCAAGGCTTACTGCAGTCAACTTGGTGTTGCACCAGGGGCTAATCTTGCTTGCTGAAAACTTATGTTTTCCTAATTTCTAAGTATGTAATGAATAATGATGCTCAATAATGATGAGTTAAATAAAGAGAATATACGAATATCCATATATGCCAAGTTAATAAAATAACAATAATACAACTTTATTAAATGCTGATAGCAACATTAGAAGTGATCTAGGTGCACGAGAAACTTAAGCAAACAGACTACAGCAGGACACATTACGGACTTATGAAATATATCAAAATCTGAGCGTACCTATTAAGCTTCCCATGTCCTCTTTTAAAAGAAATCCCCATTTCGTTATGCAATAGCTACATCTCTAAGTGCTGCAGCACCTGCAACCTTGCGCATGAACACAACCTAAGAATTTCCAGAAAAATCCTATTTTTGTGAATGATGTTCAAATGAGTAAAACATCTATAGTAAGACAGAGAACTCCATAAACAAAATCAACAGTTAGCAATTTAAGCTGCCAAAAAAGACACGAGTGAAGAAACAATATTCATCTAAATATGTTGAAACTTGATAGAGATTCAGATTTTCGCTGTTACCTAAGCAATTACAATACTAGAGATTTTTTAACTCATCTGCAGAGAGAGTGTTCACTAACAAACAGCTAACAGAATCACTTGGTGCAAATTTTCTTTCACGCATCTTCTGGAAAAATTCCAATGCCTTGACAGTTTCCTTTTCTATAAGAAAACCCTTGATAATGGTATCAAATGCTCTAGCATCTCGTAAGCAACCCTTATCTTTCATTTCAATGATTAATTTGTTAGCCTCGAGTAACATCTTGCTTCGAAAGAGGCCATTGACCATTGTGGTATATGTTACTGCATCAGGCTCTAATCCCTTTTTCGGAATCTCAATAAACATTTTACTTGCATCTTCTAACTTGCCAGCCTTGAACAAACCATGAATAAGAATATTGTATATATGAACATTAGCTAAGATACCAGTATCCTCCATGGATTCAAACAGTTCTATTGCTCTCTCAATGTATCCATTCTTGCAGTACCCGTCCAACATTGCACCGTATGTGACAATATTTGGAGATACACCGAGAGTTTGCATCTCATTAAACAAACTCTTTGCAGTCTTCATTCTTCCGTCTCGGTATAGTCCTGCTAATAATATATTGTAAGTAACTATTTCGGGTTTCAATCCATTTTGTTTCATTTTCTTGAATAGTTGCATAGCTTCATCCAACTTACGATTCTTGTGGTACCCACCAATTAATATATTGCAACTGACAACATCCGGTTGAAGGCCTCTATCCATCATGGAGTCAAACAGTTTCACCGCTTCTTGCAGCCGACCTGTCAAACATAGACCATCGATCATTGAGTTATAGTAATCTGGTCAGCTTTTATGTTTAACTTGTCCATCAGTTTAAATAACCCCCAAGCATCTTCTGTCATCCCATCTTTACAATGTGCATCTATTAATATATTAAAGGTTACTGTATCTGGTGAAACCTCCCGATCCAGCATCTCATCAAAATATCTTCTTGCTTCTTCCCATTGAGCATGCCGGCAATGACCATCAATCATACAATTATATGTAGTTACATCGGCAGAGATTCCTCTACTAACCATCTCGTCAAAGACTCTCTTTGCCTCGTTCTACCGGCCTGAATTGCAAAGTCCATTGATCAAAGAATTGTAAACAGCTACAGTGGGTACCACATTTGAATCTCTATGCATTTCGGAGAAGAGAAGCAAAGCTTTATCAACTAGACCCCCTTTACAAAGAGCATCTATGATGACCAAATAAGAAACAACATTTGGGATGCAGTTCCATTTCACCATGTTGTTTTTGAGCTGAAGAGCATGACCGACTTTACCAATTCTACAAAGCCCTTGTATAAGGGTAGTACACGTAATTGCAGTAGGTTGAATACCTGTGTGAGTCATTTTAGCGAACAGTTCAAATGCTGGTTCAATCTCATCCTTGATACACAAACCTTTGATCAGTGTATTGAAAGTCATAACATTAGGCTGATAACCTCTCTTTATGATCTCTCCAAGCAAACAAAACCCATGATTCACTTGGTCTAATTGACACCAACAATTAATCAAAATATTAAACGTATACAAATCAGGTTTTACTCCAACCAAAATCACCTTTTTATACAACAAAATGACATCTGAATAGCATTTAATCTTCGATAATGATCCCAATACATGATTAAATGTAGAATCAGATGGTAATGGTCTCTCTAAAATCAATTGATCAAAGCATCTCAATCCATCCTCAAGTTTCTGAACCTTTCCCGACTTACACTCATCCCTCACAATTTGCTCAAGTTGTGATATCCTATAACCATAATTACCCGCTGAAGTACCATAACAATAACTTGAGAACATTCTTGTTCTTGTATGCTGCAGCAACATTTTCATATGCCCCAAATTCATCCTTTTTTCCCTTCTTCTTCTATCAAAAGATCTTCAACAGTAACTTCAGTCTTCAGGTACTCTCCACTTGCACAATTTTGTATTTTTAAAAGAAGCTCTTCTCAGATGGACCTTTTCCTTGCAACTATGCCCAGTTTTGTAGTTCCATCTATCGATGAAAAGACTGTGTTGCCAAGTTAATAAATTTATTTTGCGAAGGTTCTTTCACTTTTGTGAATTAGAAGTTGATGGGCAAAATGTTTAACTGCGCAAGGGGGACTAAAGTTCGAGGCAAACTAAGATGGCTGCGATATGATGACCAAGTAATGCTAACTAGGGGACCAAAGCAGTTGACTACTGTTGGCCAAGGTTAATCCAATCGAAAATGATAGATGCACCGTGATTTAAGCACCGTGTGTGTATATATTTCATCATCAAACACGTGTATGTAGGAAGACACGTGGAGAGCATGCGGACCAAGTCATCAAAACATGATGACACACACCCACAGCTAAGAAGCCTATCCCGTTGACGTCGGATCCTTGCCTGGACAAATCCAAGGGCAGAGATTAAAAGATGTACCAAAAGCACGGTATATTGCGAAGCACCAAATAACTCCCGAAGAGTTACTTTATCTCATCCCAAAAGAAGCCAAGATCAACGAGGAAGAGAAGGTTGACTGACATGGACGTGACAGGGGAAGAAGACACTTGTCTGACACGAGCATGCGTCTCAACTACCCGCATTAAACACTCTGAGCAGCGTACGTGTCGATCAACCCGTGGAACGAACGATGGCTGCGATATGATGACCAAAGCAGTTGACTACTGTTGGCCAAGGTTAATCCAATCGAAAATGATAGATGCACCGTGTGAGAGGGGGGCACGCCTGATGCTGAAAACGCAGGATCAGGGATAATCAGATCCCTCAAATCACGGTGTATCTAGCAAAGCCGTAATCCAATAGGGATATCTGTATAAAGCATCCGTTTGATTCTGACCTCTTTGTACTTGTGGGTACAAAAGATCGCATCGCCACGTGGAGTAATCTGAGATCCCTGAGAAGAGTTCGTAGCGAGCATTACTTAGTGAAAGTACTCATCACTTAAGAATTGGACACGTGCGAATCTGACAGCTGTATTTGGAAGGGTAATTGGACATTAAAGGAGCGAGCAGAGTGGTCAGAAAAGTAATGATAGTGACACAAATAGTGATGAGTAATTAAGAATGACGACACAAAGAAATAGCTGGTGAAGATGGATCCGAAGTCAAGAAAGCTACAATGTTGGCGAAGGAGAATCAGATCACGTAAAAGGCATGACTGACGAGCGAAAGAGAAATATGAGCTGTCATCCACTAAACTGGCGAAAGAAATTCAAAATATATGAAAAGTGTGATTACTTGATGAAGGTAGATATTAGTTGTCATCCACTATGTAAATGCATATATAAGGAAAGAGAGAGAGGGGTGAGGGATGGGTTGAAGTTTTTAGGGTTCTTGAGATATTTGTAAGAAAAGTTTCCTTGAGTGTGTTGCGTTGGTGAGGTTATTTACTTGTGATATTTCATCAATCTTATCAATAACATCATCTTAATGAAGTGAAGTTTTAGTGTTTATCATGGCTTGGTTTGATTGTGTATTCTCTTATGTTTTATATAGTGTAGATTTACTTTGTGTCTTGTGATTATTCTTTGGGTGTACCGTGGGTTTCCTGCAGATACATTTTAGCGCTAGAAAAAGTTTGGAGGAATAAAGGATTAATCCTACCTGTTTGATTTGTTCTTAAAATGGTTTCAACTCTTAGATCTCGTCGTGTTTATCCGATGTTTTGTTGTTAGTTTTTCTTTTTATTTTCATTAAAGTTTTGGATCTGAGTTTCCACTATCTTGTGGTTTATGGAAGTGTACTTTCGAACTCTAGAAACAGAGCTTGAAAGTGAGCTTGCATTGTGAGAAAGTCAGAAGGTTGAGCTCGAGAGTCGACGTGCATTATCTGCAGGTTCATAAGGATGAACTTGAGAGCCAAGATGCATTAACCCTCAGCCAAAAGGTTGATCTCGACAGCCAACGTGCATTAACCCTCAGCCAAAAGGTTGAACTCGAGAGCTAGCATGCACTTAACTTGAGACAGATGGCTGAAATTGAGAGTCACAGAGCATTAAACCAGAGTAAGCAAATAGAGCTTGAGGGCCAACGTTTGTTAACTAAGTACAACAAGATGAACTCGAGACCACACATAGAGTTGTTCAGGGCCAAAATCATCTATGTCAGGATCAACAACAATTTCTTAAAGATCAACAAGAACGCCTAAAACATTTTGAGAACTTTTTTACTCAAGTTTCCAGAATAGATCAGTTCTAGATGCAGCTTGCTTCCGCAAAAATTAATTTGACCATATCTTTTACATTTTTAGTTAATTCTTCTAGAAGTCGTTTTGAAATTTGATAGCCAAACTGACTTCTGATTTTTCGGCTTCTAGAAGTCGAAAAGCTACTTCTTATGAGCTAATAAATAGGCTAAACATTATGCAAAGGTTCAAATCAAAGGCTATCCAAACATGTTACTTTTCGAATTAGAAAGCCTAACACTGTGCAAAGATTCAAATCAAATGACACATTTGTTTATGCACATATATGTAGCTGTTTCTCAATGCTTTAGAAATATATAACAGAAAATGGGCTATATAGCCAAAATTGGGTGTTTCCTGGGCCATATGGACAGTTAGGATTCGGCCTGGGTCAAATGGACAGTCAAAACAAATAAATGAAACAGACCTTTATACCCTTATTAGTTTTCTCCTTCACCACTTCGTTATCTTCTCCATCTCCACCATTAGCACCAAAAACCCATCGAAACCAAATCTATTCACCATCGGAAGCTTCTCTTATTCCACCAGCACCACCACTCAGGTTCCCTAAGAATTACCACCGGCACCACCTTCGCAAACTTTCCTCACGGTTACAATCACGATCGTCAACAATTCCAATACCACTATCATCGTTTTCAATAAGCCTAAAGCCCTGATCTCTATCTATTATCTTCATTTGGTTCTCGAATTGCAGATTAGGGTTGTAAATTGATTGATCCATGATTTTATTTGAATTGAAAACACCACCACTGACTTAGAATTTCACCACCATATAATATTTTTAATGCCCTAATTTCGTTAAAGTTTCTCAATTTCATAAGTTCAGGAAGCTAAATTAGGTTTTAAATCCGTCAATTCACAAAATGGGAACTCAAAAATATGGATTGGTTCTTGATAATCCTTGATCACGTAAGCCTCTTAACCCTAATTTTATTTTTACTTCTATTTTCTTAACGACTTGCGTTTCATCTATGTTAAGCTTATGTAAAATCTAGTTTGAAATTTATTGAATTTAAACATTGATAAATGATTCATCATGTTTTGATTGAGCTGAAAAAAATTTCATGAAAGTTTAAACACGGATGAAACTGGTTTTTTTGGGTTGTATTTGGTGGGAAGGATGAAATCAGTTTCATCTAGTGTACACATTGATATACCTTAATTTTCGTTAGAATACTCGGGGTGAAACGAATTTCATCTAGTTATAGACTGTCATATAACTGTATTTTCGTCAAAATATGTATGATGAATCTAGTTTCTTATAGTTTATACATTGATATACCTTAATTTTCGTCAAAATACTCAGCTAGGAGCCAATTTCACCTAGTTGTAGACTGTGCTATAAGTATGTAATTGTATTTTTGTCAAAATATGCAAGATGAAACTAGTTTCATACAGTTTACATATTGATATAACTTAATTTTTGTCAGAATACTCAGGATGAAACCAATTTCATCTAGTTGTAGAGTGTGATATAACTGTAATTTCGTCAAATTATGCATTATGAAACCAATTTCATCTAGTTGTAGACTATGATATAACTGTATTTTTATCGGAATATGTAGGAGGAAATCAGTTTCATCTAGTTTTAAACTTTGATATACCTGGATTTTCGTCACAATATGCAAGATGAAACTAGGTACATCCTGCAAATGAACTAATTAGTGAGCCTATACAACTTCTTGAGAGAACTATGAAGATGAATGGTTTCATTTAGCATATTAAGAGTTTTTTGTTCAATTTAAACATGGATGAAACTAGTATAATCTTGTTTTAGATTGAGCTGAATGTGTTTTCATCTAAAATTAAATTAGGATAAATCCAGTTTCATCTTGTTTTGCATGGAGTTGAATTTTCCTCCATCATAGTTTAACTAGGATAAAACAGGTATCATCGTGTATCAAATTGAGCTGAGTTTTTATTTATCCATGTTTAAACTAAGATGAAACTTTTGCATCAAAAAAAAAAAAAAACTAAGATGAAACAGGTTTCATCCAGGTTTAATTGATATTGAATTATTTGATATTGTTGTAGGAAGCAAAAGTGGGAAGAGTACCGAATTAAAAACAAAGAATAGGCATGATGTGCAGGCCGTTAATGAATTAAGAACGAAGCACATGAATGATTTGAAGGTGGTTGGGAAACTGATGAAAAGTTTACAAAATAAGGTTTGGAAATCACAGCCAAACATGTGGAAAAATGGAAGAAGATAAAATTTTGGAATATGATAAGTGCGCTCAAAGAAGGAAAACTATGCAAGGCGGAATGCAGCAAGACGCCTATAGCCTTATTGATGCAATTATTGATGTTTGTTATAGCCTTATTGATGCACTTATAGCCTTATTGATACAGTTTTAGCCTCAAAATAAAGAAAACTACACAGTAAAGTTATTGATGCAGTTTGTTTAAACTTTTATTTGTATACTCTACTTTTGACTACTTTCCCGATAATCTTATATCAGAATATGTTGGATGAAACCAATTACATCCTGACGAAAAGATATATGTTTTGTTAGAACATAGAAGATGAAACCAGTTACATCCTGATGAAACTTTTCAGAATTTACAGGATGAAACCAGTATCATCGTGAACAAACTTGTTTTTTCGTCAGAATATGTAAGATGAAACTAGTTTCGTCAAGGTATTATTCATGACGCACCTGTATTCATTGAAGTTTGAATATAAAAAATGTAAAGCAATTGAAAAAATAAAAAATACATCAAGATTTATATATCAATCAATACAACCAAATAAATATGTCTTATTACAAAGTTATCAAATATCCCACAAAATGATATATTAAAAATACATTTCCCTTAAAAATGTAGCAGTAGCGTACACATTCCAGTGCGATTGACTGGATTTCATTACTAAATGGAACATCCTCTTCTTGATAGACCAAATGTCGATTATGAGATACATTATCGTCAATGATACCGTAAAAACATTGAGTTAGGCATGACTTAGCAAGCACAAATTCAGCATTTTTGTCAAACAAAATAACGTAGTCCATCCTATGTTGTTGTTCATGCAAAGGAAGAGTTAACTGTTAAATCATGTTGCACACCTTTCCATGTCTGTAATCAGTTATAATAAGATGATCTCTAACATCTGCAAGTGACACAAACAAGTATACGGGCAAGTAAGAACATATTCACATACTAATTAAAATAAGAAGGTTGGGTTAAGGGAATGGTATCCTGGTTTAAGACCAAGTATGGCTTTTAGATGCTTCAAAAACAAAGTATGGCTCTAAGAGATCTGTGATAGTATCTTTAGAAACTGTCAAAAAAGGCTCTTTCATATGAAAAATTAACACCAACCATAAACACATTATCCCCACAAAAAGTTTCGAAGTAGAAATCCACACGAAGAAGAATCAAAGTTCTTATTGTCAAACATCTACTAAATTCACACTCAAGACACACAAAGGTATGCTACTATTCAAATCTTTTTATGAATTAACCTAATAATCTCATTTTTATCTAGGTTTCTTACTCATTCAAACACTGACCACCAGCACATTACACTACCTTCACCACCCACTGCGCACAAATTAACACAATCCACCATCCTCGCCAGCATCTTCCTCCCCAACCACACCAATTATCACCTACCACTTAACACTCAACATCCTTACCGATCAAGACTCACCACTGCATTATCCACCACTTGCACATTTACTGACCTCACCAACATGGGAATCTCCATTCACAACACAAGATGATTTCAAATATATCAATGTTAATAATTTCATTCTTATCTAGGTTTTAGTTACTGATGAGAACACTGACCACCAATAGAATTCACTATCTTCATCACTTACCACTGACTAACAACATCCACTACCACTGATCACTTACCACCCATAAGCACTACCACTCAGAATAAATAAATTAAATAAATAAATTTGTAACAATTGAAAATCATACTATTATTAAACTTAAAATTGATTCAGAATTAAATTACACTAAACAAAGCTAAGGTTGGACAATTAGTCTTAATTTGTTATTGAATTTAGACAACCCTAGAAAATCAACAAAAACCCACATCATCAATAGCTACTGAAACTTCTAATTGTAATGAATCAAAGGATTAAAATTTATATCAAACTTTCAATTAGACGAAACGAAATCAAAATTGGACAAAATCAGTTTTGAATTAAATAAAATTAGAATCAAACTAATCAAATTTTTTTCGAATCATTAGAATAAAACTTACCATGATCGAACAAAGATTAAGAATCTGATAGTAATCCAAACTCGAAAATCGAACGGATAAAGAAGTTGAAGCTCATTTACTTCAGATCTGCATTTTACCATTACGAAATTAGTATGGGTATAACTTATACTGATCGAAGGCAGAGAGATCGACATGAAGAGAGGATCTATTTCACCATGCTTGATCTCTGAAAATTGTTCAAGATCTGAAAACGAAAAATAAAATTGTTCTGGAGAAGAAGAAGGTGATGAGAGAAAAAAGAAGAGAACCTTTCTGTTTTTGGTTGAGTTTAAAGCATGAGGGTTATTTTAGGTAAAACATAATATTTTATTTTATTTTTCCTGGGTGAAATATCCAAATTGGCTAATTGAACAGTATTTTTCTGATTTTGGTCCATATAAACAGTATCAAAAACTAGAAATCTATTTCACCCATGAATTGTTGGTTTTGGTCTTTTTGACCAATTTTGTGAATATATAAATAGGTGATATTGTCGGTGTATATTTATCAAAAGGACTTATCTTTATATTCTTATCAACATTTAATTGCTAGCCTGGTGGTTATGTATTTTGGGCTTCGAGAGTGAAGTCTTAGGACTAAGTCTCTTCCATTCCTGCTAGTGCTTGGGTGTATAATGCCCAAGGCCTCGACTAATGTGAAACACATAAAGTTACATGTATATACACCAATCTTCATCGTCGGATGAATCTTCAAATTGCCGGTCAAAATGTTGAGCAAGTTACTCATATTTCAATGAAAGAAAAAATTCTACCGAATGGTTGGCAATTGGGATATCCGGTCACCGAAATAATCAGTTCTATCATGCATCTCTTAGATAGTTCTTTTGATTTTCCTTCACTTTTTCTTGTTGAATTATTCAACTTTGTACTCGATGTTGTTCTTGGGCACTTTGATCTCTATCTAAGATTCATTTTATGTTATTAACGGGAAAAATTAAAAGAAACAAAACTAGCAATTAAATGTTGATAAGAATATCAAAAAAATTCCTTCTAGTAACTATACTCCAAGACCATCAACTTATGAACAATAAATGCCATATTGTTGCCAGCGGTGGAGCTGAACCTCCCTGCTCAAAAACTCTCAACTATTGACCAAGCAACTAAGTCGTTGTAATATAGTGGTAAGTATTCTCGCATGTCACCTGGGTGACCTGGGAGTTAGGCGATATCTCTAATGTGTTCTAAATGTGTATTTGTCTAAAAACATAACGTTTGAGTGGACTGTTTCTACAAGTATAAGAATCAAATATCCTCACTGTTATAAACATGTAATTAAGTTAAAAATATTTAGGGTGAATCTCGTTTATTAATAGGATGTTATTGTGTCTAGTCCTATAAATAGAGGCTCTAATGTTTGTCTACCATACACATGATAATAAATATTCCTCTCCTCTTTGCTCTTTATTTTCTGTTTCATTCACTATTCACAAGACGTTATCATGCACGTTGCTCCACCAACTGATCGTGGAAACATAAAAGATTCTCCTTTTATATCTAACCTTTATCTTTTTTCTTATCGTTTGATTTTATATTTTTCTTCCTTTATTCATTATTAATCAGACTCTAATTAAGTTTCTTATCGTGTGAATTAGAAGTTGATGAGAAAATTGTAGAATTAGATGGTAATGGTCTCTCTAAAATCAATTGATCAAAGTATCTCAATCCATCCTCAAGTGTCTGAACCTTTCCTGACTTGCACTCATCCCTCACAATTTGTTCAAGTTGACTATAATTACCTCCTGAGCCATAATAACTGGAGAATAGTCTTGTTCTTGAATGCTGCAGCAACAATTTCTTATGCCTTAAATTCATCTTTCGACTCCTTTTCTATTTTCTTCTTCTTCTATCAAATTACTATATCAACACTAACTTCAGTCTATACATATGCCAGTTTTAAAAGGAATGATATTTTAGGGACCATGGTTTTTTTGAGGGGACCATGGTTTTATTAGGCCACCTTCCCTATAGTTATATGGGGTGTCCTAAAGTGTTGAAATGACTAACCTACCCTTAACCTAATTTAATCTAAAACCAACCTAATAACCACCTATATATATATATAACCACCATCGCCGATTACCACAACCACCACCTCCGATTATCAGCACCACCAACCACCGATTACCACCACCACCTCCTCCCACAACCACCTCTCTATATATAGCTTAATTTAAAACATTAACAAAGATATTCTCACAAATCCGTACTTGTCATTCGTTTTTGGTTGAATAAATGAGAAGTAATCATCAAAATGAGTTGAAAATGGAAGTTGCAGAGAGGTTTAATAGAGTATTTTCTTCAGAGAAAAGTTCGGTTACGTCGCAAAAAACAAGTCTCAGCCGAACTTTTAGTTCGGTTACGTCGCAAAAGGTTCGATTTCGTTGCAAAAAGTTCGGTTATCACGAATTTCTTAACCGAACTCAGAGTTCGGTTGATTTGCAAAAATACTTTTAACCGAACTCCTCGTATTAGAACAACACAAGTCCATAAGTTCGGTTCCTTCGCAAAATAAGGATATCACCGAACTTTAAGTTTTGTTGGTAGAGCAATTTGGTATGTAACCGAACACACAAGATGTACCAAATAAATTGTTAAGTTCAAAGTACGGTTACCTACCATTTTATACTAGGTAACCGAATATAGCATTGTAACTTTGGATATTTTTTTTATCGGTGAGTTCCGTTAGATACGCCTTTGGATAAAAGTTTGCGAACCAACCAAACTATGTACAGTTGGTAAAATTTTATTTTCACGTAAAGTTCGGTTAGTTATTGTTTGTAAAGCAACCGAACTTCTAGACCCTAAAGTTTGGTAACATTGCGGGCAAACCGAACATTACACTGTACGATCAAACCTCCATTAACGAGCGAATTCGGTAACCTGCGTGTTTGGAAAACGTAACCGAACTGGCCCAAATCTACATAAAAATTTTCATTTTTTTTGAAAGTTTGGAGCAATTAAACCAACATTATCTAAATTTGAAGCATACCTGATAACCCAAATGCTCTTCCTCCGGTTGTGGTTGGTAAATTTTTTCATGTTTTTCTTCTTCATCTTCTCTAACTTTACTCTCTCAATAATTCTACTTCTTTAGCTTAATCATTTCACTAATGATTTCACTAATCATTACCCAAAATTAATCAGGAGGATAATTTAGGTATTAATATAAATATCTAGATAAGGGGTGACCTAGATTTACTTCTAAATGTCTTACTAAAAATAGAACCATGGTCCCCAAAAAATCGTTCTTTAAAAGAAGCTATTTTCAGATGGACCTTTCGTTCCTTCTAACTAAGCCCAGTTAGTCTCCAAGTCCCATTCATTCTTTCTTTTCTTTTTTCAATATACAATCTCATGGGTCTTTTGTAATGGATTGGTTTCCTACAATGTTTACTCGGCTACAAAATGTTCCTCAATGTTTGAATACAAGCGAGAATATCAATCTACACAACCCATTGCAAAATTCAAGCTGGAACTTTTCAGTACAAATGTAGTAATTTCATTTTACAAATTGAATGTCAAAGTGAAATGTACACAGAGATGTTGCAGCACTGATCAAAAGATGATTAAATTCTCCTTCCGGCAGAGAGTGAATAAGTAACCTAGACTTCTAAAGTAATTAGCTTCCCTTGAAAAATAATCAAGTACCCGCCACTTATTGATGAATCCATGGTAGCATTGCCAAGTTACAGAAAGAAATCAGATTGACAACTAAGAATGAACGGATTTTATCTAATTAGTTGCCTGCTAATTAGTCACCTTATAAGTATGTCATGTGAAGTATTCAACTCCGATGTCAAAGACTGGGCAGACATTCAGAAACAAGATTGGCACTGTATTTGTCAAATTCTAGTCCACAGTAAAGAATTGGTTGCAAAAAGTAGTTCAGGAAGTCCAGTTGAAAATCAAAGATATGCATCACTGGTTTTAACCCAACCAGTGGTCAAGGCGTTAACATTCAACAGGCTTTACCAACCCAAGAGCTTCTGCCGCACTTCTTCGGCTGCCAGCATCACATTTACCCACAAATAGATCAAGTAGAAATTCCCTTTGCTCTCTTCTTAAATGTTTCTCAAGGCCTCGAGCCACCATTTCCATCTCAGGCTGTAACAAAAAATCCATCAAAGAGGTAATTAATCAGACAATGTGATAAAGATGAGCGCAACAGTTATTTTATATCAGCGGTAACTATATGAAACTAAATTAGCAGACTGGAATCTGATAAGTTCACAGTAACTTTGAAATTTGAAACACACTATGGGCAATCTGAGGTTTTGGACCAAGACATGAAAATTTTAGTGGTGCAAGGTGAACAGTATGGAGAAATATTAAAACAATGATTTAGATTGCTAGAATTTACTCAAGCCTCAACATGTATACAGCCGAATACATACCGAGAATTCTTCGGGAGGAAATATTTGGTGAATAAGACAGATTTTTGATATTTCCTCGACCGCCTCCGAATGTTTACCTTGCATTTCTAGTGCCTGCACAGAATAGATGGATGAGTAACTCTTATAACTGGTTGGAAGATGCAAGCAGCAACATAGCTGATGATGTCACTTGAATGCATGTGCGAGCACAAGAAAGCAAAAGGGATTATTACAATAAACATAAAACCTTACCCATGCCTGCAGAAACCAAGAACGGGTCCGTGATGCAACAGAAGCAGATACAATTCTCGCAGCACGTACGGTGTCAATTCCTAAGTTAAAAGCCGTCCCGGCAACAAAATTTTGTGGACTCTCGCCATCTATCAATATAGCTGCAGAGTCGTAGGTTGATCTGCATCATTTCTAAGCATGTTACAAATTAAGGAAGTAGATTAAACACATTATGCACAACAGACAATAGACAGCCACCAATAAAGCGGAATGAAAAGATTATACACCTGCTGCAGGAATTCAGAACTAACTCAACTGATGCACGATAGAAAGAATCACGTGCATTGGTCGTCTCAATGAGAACCTTCGCACCAGAATTTATACATGTCCGACGAAACTGCTCTCAAACATAGGCAAGAAAAAATGCTAAACCATTATTGCCTGGTCAAAGAATCAAGTGCATATGAATAGGAAGCTACAAGTACCAAACACATTTTTCAAAATGTAAGAGCTGAACACATGCTAGTATGAAGAGAAGTAAGCAATTTTCAACTAAAGAAAGAACAGTAAACGTTGTAATCATGTGATATTAAATAAAATAAGAAAAGGCTTCACCAATGTTGATACTCAGTCGCCAAAATTTATCATCAGGAAAAAGAATAAGCAAACGATCTCTAGACTAGACCCATAAAACACATATTCATGTCAAAACCATTCAGACCCTAGTATAGTAAAAGTGAGGAAGTTCCAAAATGACTTCAATTTTATGACCTTTTAGGACTTCAATTTTATGAAGAGAAGTTCCAAAATGACTTAAATGCAGTAATGACTAAAAACACGTGGCAAAAATATCCCAATCCTTTTACACACATAGTTGCATAAAAATCAAAAAGTTCAAAATAGTACTGACTTGAATAATATCATCTTCGCTTATGTCCTTTCCGCTCATTCTATTATCCATGATTGCTGGAAGTGAAGTTGATAAGTAGTGGTTTGAGGGAGAAAACCATGATGTAAATCATTCATATTGTTTTGTAAACAGGAAATATTCAATTTACCTACAAAATGTATACGAGTATGTTATGCGAGCAAACATTTCAGTAAAAAATATGTGTCAAACAAAATGCTATACTTTCATGTGAAACATCTTCATATCCAGACACACTGCAGGCTGAGGCTGCACGTTTTGAGATTCACTAAAGGTGTTTCTAATTACTTCCCAATCTAGTTTTGACCTAAAGGGAAATTAACACTAAAATTAGTGGCAACTGGCAAATCCTTCGCGGGTTAATGGGTGAAAGCAGCTTTGTTGAAGGTAACGCACGTAGCAAAGAACGTCAAAAAAGGACCATGTCCACCGCAGCTGCATAATGAGCACAATTTACGTGTCTAAGTGTCTTCGACGCAATAGTACACTACTTGCAAATTAGAACATCTATCTCTGTTAGCAAAGCTTTTGGCTTCGCCAATCGCTCCTATGAAAGCAACGTACATACCTAGAAGTTTTTCCAGATACAAGCAAAACAAGGAAACCTAGGCCCTAGGGGTACTCGTTTATCACTGAGGATCCACTTATATACTTCTGACTTCTGAGAATGTTCATGGAAATCATACTCCTGCTTTCCAATTTTCCACAATAACAACCTTATCTTTGGCATATTATAACCAGAACAAAAATCACTAATAACTTAACTGCAAAAGCAAAAGCTTAGTAATTAGACAGTGCAAACCTCGCATTACTATCTCCGCTTCCTTCTGCGACTCCGCGATACTGCTAACTGACGCCCCCATTGAAGAAGCTTTCACCTCCGGCCACCACTTGGGCAGCTTACTCTCCCCATATGATCGTTTTACCATCGGAATGTACCCCTGATTAGCATTCTTTATCTTCATTGTATCTTTAGCAGGTGTAAGAGGATTAACAGAAAACTTAAAGTTTTCTCTCTTCTTCTTCCTCTTCCCAACAACAACTTCTTTCCCAGCAAGACTCCTATCTCTCTTAAACAAATTACTACTCTTAAACCCACCACCTCTGCTAAACCCTAAAAATTCTAACTCCATCAAAACCCTAAACCCAAGAAAAATTAAAAACCCCCAAACTAATAAATTCCCAAAAAATTCAAGTGAAGATCTTTTACAGGAAATAAAAACTCTATTATCATAATCAATAGTAACTAAAGTTTTCAAATCTTCTACAGCTTCATTCCCTGATGAAACGAAGTTACTAATCTTCCTTTCAGTTTTACTGAAAAATCTATGAATTGATAATCTTGCTCTCTCTTTAATCTCTTCTATGTCAACTATCATTACTAGATTCTTTTCGGGTTGGGTTTTTTTCTTTGAATTCTTCTTATTGTTTTGATAGTAATATGAAGAAATTGTTGAAGTGGGGTTTGAATTTCTAAGGTTTAGAGCAAAAAGGGGAGGAGATGAAGAGATGGGTTTTGCAAAATGTTGATGATGAAGATGTGAAATTGCAGAAGAAGATGAACATTGAAGGATATTCATGGTATTCGTTACAGAGGGATGGTTCAGAAGGAAGAAGAAGCGGCAGCTTTGCTTGGCGGTTGGCTCTGTGGGTAACTGTTGGAAACGAGTGAGGTATAGTGTTATATTTGGCTGACTCGAACCGAGTCAAATGGCACACAGTCTCATTTGTTTTCCCACATGGGAAACGTGAGATTTGGCCATGTTTCTCCCGAAGTAGAAGTCGAAAGCAAAACTATTTTGCTTCATAAAAGTTAATTTCTTTTACTTCTAATCGTTTTTAATTCTATATCCAAATAGACTTTTTACGTTAAAAAGTAATTTCTGAGTGTGCATCCAAACACGCTACTAAGAGTTTTGTTTTTCTAATGGATAAGTTAGAGTTTTGTTTTTTAATGGATAAGTAATTTGGTGCCGACGAGTTTTATACTCACATCATTAGCATCAGCACTAGATCAATGTAGTCGATGTCAGGGCCGGCCCCGACATTTTGCTGCCCCAAAGCATACTCAAAAGATGTTTCCCTCTTACATAAAACAAACTATAATCAGGAGCATAAGGTGGTTTATAAGCTATTAGCATCATTTTCTGCCAAGAGTAAGCCTGTAAATACATTAATTTTGTTTCCAGATGTTTCCAAAAGCTTGTCAAATATCTTAATTGTACATATAGCATTGTTGAAAAACCAATATTAATAAAAATTCATTCGATTCGAGTGATAAAACAGATTACCATCTATTCAAAAATGACTCTTCTTTCAAACCTAGATGCAAAATCAGTAATGAACATGTATGAATTTGTAACTTTTAATTCGTTGCGACTTGTATGAATTTAATTTTTTACCAATTGCATCATGAACATGTACGGTGTCACAAGTCAAGCTGACAATTACTTCAGCGGGTGTGCTTTTCTTTACAAAAAATGTAATATCTTGTTTCAGTACATATTTTAGATATGCATTCCTTACTTTTCTTGCTTGTGTCTCTCCAGTAACAATCCAGCAAGACATCTCTATAAGAAATAACATTTTTAATATTAAGAAAATGAAAACAGCAATAAACTCACTCATTCAGTAGTTTATAAAACAATGGTTTCCACGGGCATATATGCCCATTCTTTCTAGTGGTTGTACATCGTTAATGCTATAAAGGTGTTTCCTAAGAAATATAAAGTTATAAATTACTTACCTGTATAACCAGACCAACATTTATGTTTTCGTACTAACCTGGTGGTTCTGGCATTTTGTCAAGCACTGAATGTGTATCTTGTTATTGCCGATGGTTAGGTGACGGCTGCACTATGGAGACTACCTAAATGAAGTCCTTCCCTGCATAACACAAATTCGATATAAATCCATTGTTTTCATCGTAACTCAACTTTTAAAACCACATCATTAGTCGCAGCAATATTCAGCATCCAACTTAAATTTCACTTTTTTGAAAACCTGTTCCAACAGCAACCAGAAATCACTTCCAGTCATCTCCCTTCACTTCTTATATCAACGACAACAACTAATTTTTGATCTATATTTTCCCATTATGATCCCTGTTTTGAGTTGTGAAAGAAGGGGGAAAAGAGTGTTGATAGAGAAAAACAATTTGAGAGAGGAAACAATGTGATGTTAACTTAGTTCATATTCTAACTCTAATTCGTATACGCCCTTCTTTTATATCCTTATATTTTTAGTTAATCACGATGTAAACCTTCTTATTTTTTGTTTGACATAAGACATCTCATAAAAAATTATTTTCTTTGTTGCCCCCCTGCCGGTGCTTCCCCAAAGTCAAGCTTTGCTGACTTTGCCTCTTGGCCGGCCCTGGTCGATCTCGACCAAGAATTTCGTTTTTGGAGCTGAAGAAAACCAGATGCTCAATATTTCCGGAATGGAAAATAATCGAAAAATTCGCCCGACTGCGACGAGATCAAACCTATATGAGTAAGCCGAGATATGGGCAGTTCGAGAAACTTAACTGAAGTAAATCCCTAAACGGCTAAAAACTCAACTTTTCATGTTTTCTTCCAAATCTAAGATTCATTCCAAATAGCTGTAAAATCACCTCTGCCATGTCACTTGTGAAAGGGATTGATTCTTATGACTCCGGATGCGATGAGGATATGTGATAATTGATTCCTTGCAAAAATAAATTTTAGTTATACTAAATGCAGAAAGTACAAGCTATGTAATTATTTTGCAAATTATATTAAGGCTACTCTTTGAGAATAGCCAAACAGAAAGGAGAAGGAAAATGCAACATAAGCTTTGGGGTCTGGTTTCCTTGCCATATGGTGGACAATCTGGAGGAAAAGGAACCATTATTTTTATGGCATTAGGAAATGAAGCTCGAATCAACCAGTGCTTGCAGTTAAATGTACTCTTTTTAATTGGGTTAGATATACTAATTTATTTTTTTGTGGTTTCTTTTTAAGTATCATAATTTGGGATGTCGTAGTTTTTTTTTTTGTTTTTCTTTGACACAGAGATGTTGTAGTTGGCATCAACTAATTTTTAACTAGCTAGTTTGAGGCCAACCATTTTCTTCACCCACCTAGATGAGATGGATAACGGGAGTCTAAAATGGGTGAAAGTACTAAGTTATCCTTACTATTAAAACTTAGAAACTTAAATCAAATCTATCGAATTCCACCCTCTTAGATATTTTCCTATCAACCCATTCCTCTTGGTTAGTTTTTTGATTAATTCGTACACTCAAAATTGAAATTTTTCAGAAGTTTTACTTTCCTAAATTTATCCATATTAGCCTATTCTGAACAATCGGTTGAAATGCACATACACGTCGGCCGATTGTTTTTGATGTTTTTTGTGGTTGGAGAACATCAACCCCGATTTTGGTTAAAGAAAATGGCCCATTTTTCTACATGTCTTATCACCTACAATCGGCCAATATAAACCTCTATATAGTCAATTGTTGCAATCGATATATAAAACACATTCGCATCCTCTGATTGTTACAATCATACTTTATATAAATAAATGTTACAATCGGTTTTAAATATAATTCACATACATCGATTATTTCAATCATCCTATAGATAAATAAATATCTACTAATTCTTAGTGTTTTTCGTGAATGAGGAACATTAACCCATAATTGGCTTATAAGGGCATGAACATCCACATTCATCGATTCTAGTTTGATGTTCTATAAAAAAATCAATTCTTTCCATGTCTTGGTGATTAATGAAGAACACTAGTTAATTTTATATTTAATTAACACGATCTTTTTACTAACACACAACTGAATAATGCTAATTAATTATGGTAAATTAGTCTTTAACGAAAATAATTGGAAGAAGGTTTTTGATTTACTTCAAAATGTCCCTTTTCATCTTTTAGTGGTAGGCCTCAAATTATCCGGATAATTTTAGCCATGTTTTTTATTTTGTTTTGGTAACTTTCACTTTTTGGGAATCTTATCTTTTATATCTAATTTTCTCTTATATAGAAATGCACAAGAATCGATCTGGACCGGCCTGCCTAACCGAAACCGGACAAATCCAATTTCTTTGAGGAGATGAAATTGAATTTGTTTGAGGGGGTGATATTATTTTTCCCTGTGTTGATTAAGGGTTCTTATGAAATTGTTTTTATTTTTTATTTTACTGTGTTTTCTAATTAGATCGATGAATCTGTATGTTGGGTTGTTTGATGAACTAAACTGAGATGTAAATTGGATTTATGAATCTCTGTTGGGTTTGTCTTAGGAAATAAAATGAGATGTAGAGTAATTGAGGAGATGAAATTCATAGACATTTTCTTATGCGTTAAATCTGTGGGATAGGAACTGTAACACCCCGTGCTTTTAGCATGGCGCATGCTCGAACATTCTCCATGGTTTGAGACGAAGCTTCATCTCAAGTTCCCGTTGCGCAAGAGGTACATAGTTCCAGTGAAAATATTGCGCCAAGTACTGCTATGAAGGCATATTGGCCAAGGGACAATATTGCGTCAAAATTTCGCATTATGTTGGACATATTGGCCAAGGGCCAATCTTGCATCATTATGATGCATTAGGCCATTTAGGAGGATGGCCTTGAGAAAAGTAGCGCTAAGATGGCACATGACCCAAATTATTGGCATATGGACAATATCGCATCACAATGATGCATTAGGCCTTAGCAGGCTGGCCGAGATAATGTGTAGCCATCATTGTTGTAAATATAGGAATTGTCATGCAATATTCCAAAGCGAGATGTCCGAGTGAATGTTGCGTTGCGCAATCATTTCACAATATTAAAATTGTCCTATGGGCCTGAACGAAAATACAAAAATCATTGTCGGTTATTTAGAAATACATGGTAATGGCCATTAATAGTGAAGCAGGCACCTCAAAAATGTGACTTAGTGAATGTAAAAGTGGTCCCCCGGTCTAAGTTGTACAAATGTACGTAATACATATATAGGGTGGGATACTTGGTTGAATGTGCATATGCAGAATATGCTCCAAGTAAGCTATACAGCTCAGCCGGAAGAGCATAAATGATGCTTAGACCTCATTATAAATGTGTATCCTTGCCAATGAGGCATATGATGAGAAGGAATCATTATTCCATTTCGCGGACTAAGTTATGCGTAATCTTTGTGCATTTTTGACGAAATGTCCTATACGGACCAGGCCATTATTGCTTGACCACGGCCTTGCAACACAAGTTGGCTGAAGTTGTTGCCCCTTCGAAGATGAACTACGATCTATACTTGATCCCCTTAGAGTAAGGAAGGGTTCGCAAGAAGCCACAATGATCTACAACATAGAGGTTACAACACGTTATCGCTCATATTATCTAACTGAGAGATGATTGCGGAATATTAGCCTCTCATATCATTTGGATCGGTGTTGTGATGCAAGAGATGATTGTGGCTTAATTGATGATGTAAGTTGCATTCGATTTATTGGATGCTCATACTTCCTATCAAGACGTTCAACGTAGGCATGCACCAATAGGGCATCGGGCATGGCCAGGAAAATAAGTTATATTAGTATGCAAGTAGAGGAGCTTGCATAAGCCTAAGAAAGGTTCGACATAGGCCTGATTCATGCACCCTTGGTATTAGTAATATAAGTGCATGATTTCAGCAATTCCTAACATAAGTAACGAGGTGGAATTATGCCTACAACGGCCTATGCGCAAGTTCAAGGCATGTACTATGCCTAGAAAGGACACATAGGCCAGTGATGCATGAATTAACACGTCGGTATAAGCCTTTATGGCTTTAAACCCTTCGCAGAACAAGGGAAAGTTTGGAACGTTGTGGAATCTAAGTTAGCTGCATCATGCCTAACGAGCATGCTTGCAACGACAGATGAACGTGCATTTTCCTAGTTTTAAGGCCTGGTTAGTAGCACCGGCGTGGTGCATCAAGGAAGTTATGTGCGCAGGCGTAATTTTTCTGTCTATCATAGAAACCGTCATGAAAACCATAACTGAACGATCCAAGTCGGATCGGTTACAGTTTGAAAAATAGGGACCGATTTATTTGCAGTTCGTTCGGCGGTTTTGCTAGAAAACCGGACTGACCAACGGTTATGCTGCCCTGTATAACTACAAAAAATACAAAAAGTAGGTCTCACTCTTTATTAAAATTTAATTATATTAAATACAAAATATTATGGTGTGAGGAGTGGTTTCTCGCAGAAGCAAATTTTCTAAGATAAATCATTCCTAGCAGAAGTTGTGATTCACAGTGCTTTCGTATTTTCATAGACGAGACTTGCGAAAATCGGATAACATTCACGGTTTTCATAGATGTGAAAGCACCATGATAATAGGCCAAGTTAGTTTTCCATACTTAATGCCAAGCACGATGGTTGATGGATTGTAGCGAAATCGATCTACTATGGTCCCTCTGTCACTTAGGTTTAATATGGCGATTTCCCTTCTCTATTCTTTGTTATTTTTAAAAGTTGGTCAAATCTGATCCACCCTTAAACTAAGGGTTGAGACATGGATTCGTTTGAAAAACTAAGTTTCCGTATGATTTTGAACGGATAGTTTCCGTTTCAAATTTTAATTATTTACCTGTTTTTATTCATATTTTTCACTTTGAGCTATTTCATTTTACTATAATTACTTTTTTGTTATTTTATGATCTCTATTTTTTTCTTTTTTTTATGCATAATCAACATTTATTGAGTAAAATAAAATTTGGAAAAAAAAAACAATCAGAAACTTACTTCCTATTTGGCACTATTTGCATGAAAACTCGGGACAATGCACCTCACCGGAGGTGCACCTTCATGCGCATTTCGTTTAGCTTCAATTAAGCTATAGCTAAGTGAAATGCTTCACCATTGTGCTTGTCCTAAGTTCCTTGGGCCTTTTGCACAATTCCTTTGCTCTGAACTTATAGTTCCCATAAGTGAAACTTAAATTCATTATTTTATTAAGTTGGCATGTCAGTCATATGCTCTTTATTTAGCTCATCATCATTGAGCATTATATACTTGGAAGATATGAAAATATAAGTTTTCAGCAAGCAAGCCCTGGTGCTACACCAAGTTGATTGCAGTAAGCCTTGAAATATTTAATTCTTGCCCGAACAACATTAGAGTTTCCACAGTTGCATTCCATGCCATTGATTGCACGAATTGTTGGACCAAACTCTTTAGTCGTAGTTATGATGGAGTGAATATTATTCATCCAAAACCAAAATGTTGTCTTAAAATGAGATGACATGGTTCTTTGAGACAGTTTCCGGAGCGTTGAAACCATCAAATCCAATTGCTTTTCCGGCTAGGCCGTAATTGTAATTCCATGATAGTTGTATGTAGGAATTACTGGCTAGTCCAGTTCTAGCAGACCCAGTTAATGGCTAGTCCACCCGTGGAAAAGATTTACTCTCTAGTCCAAAAACATGTTTTTGGATTAGATTATTTACTCTCTAGTCCAAAAACTTCGTGGAAACTATAAAGTGTATTTTATAAATTCCTGAAACACCCTTCCAGGTCTAATTAGTATCAACACATGTAAATGTTACTAGTAGTATGTTACTACATACTAGTAGTATCAATACGGTGATACAACATATTAATATGTATTGTACTAGTAGTAACAAAAATATCTTATTGTTACTAGTAAATTATGTAACTACTTTACTATACTAAACTAGTATACTATTATAGTATAGTATACTAGTAGTAACTAGTACTAGTAGTAAAATATGTAGTATCAATACATAACAATTTTTTTTTTGATATGTAGTATCAATACATAACATACTAAATATCAATACGTAGTATCAATATATAACATACTACATATCAAACATACTACATATCAATATATAACATACTACATGTCAATATGTAGTATCACTACATAACATATTATATATCAATATGTAGTATCAATATATAACATATTACTACCATTATACTAGTATACTAGTTACTACTAGTATACTACATACTACATATTTATTACTACATATTACATACTAGTTACTACTAGTATATTACCTACTACATATGTTATTACTACATACTACATACTGGTTATTACTAATTACTACTAGTATATACTACTAGTATACTATAATACATATCAATATATAACATACTACATATCAATATGTAGTATCAATATATAACATACTACATGTCAATACTACATATCAATATATAACATACTACATGTCAATACTACATATCAATATATAACATACTACATATCAATATGTAGTATCAATATATAACATACTACATATCAAACATAGTACATATCAATATATAACATACTACATGTCAATATGTAGTATCAATACATAACATACTACATATCAATATGTAGTATCAATACATAACATATTACTACATACTAGTTACTACTAATTACTACTAATTACTACTAGTATACTATACTACATATCAATATGCAGTATCAATATATAACATACTACATATCAAACATACTACATATCAATATATAATATACTACATGTCAATATGTAGTATCAATATATAACATACTACATATCAATATGTAGTATCAATACATAACATATTACTACTAGTATATACTACTAGTATACTATACTACATATCAATATGTAGTATCAATATATAACATACTACATATCAAACATACTACATATCAATATATAACATATTACATGTCAATATGTAATATCAATACATAACATACTACATATCAATATGTAGTATCAATACATAACATATTACTACTAGTATACTACATACTACATATGTTATTACTACATACTACACACTAGTTACTACTAGTATATTACATACTACATATGTTATTACTACATACTAGTTACTACTAATTACTACTAGTATACAAGTATACTACATATGTAATATGTAGTAACGTATGTATTATTATACGTAATGTTATATACTAGGGTTAGTAGAGTAAATTTACTCTTTTCAAAACTTTTATGGACTAGGGAGTAAATATTTTTTGGCGCTGGACTAGCCAGTAACCCGGGTCGGGTTTTCTGGACTAAACAGTAAATCCCTCATTATTAAAAGGAAGAGGAGTAGAATTACCAGCGGAAGACATTGTAGTATGATTGTGATGATTCTGTAAAATTTCCAGATCTGAATTAAGATGTGTTCTTGAACTGTTGATATTGAGATTCAAATTTGTGCTTCAATTACGTTTATTATTATGATTGTTGTTGTTGTTGTAGGTTGTTCTTCGAGTTGTAACCATAAAATTCTTGTAAGAACCCTAAAGTTTGAACTTTGGGGAAAATTATTTGAAGATGATGTTACCCAATTTGAGCAGAAAATTTGTTGATAAAAATTGTTATGCTCTGAAAGTGTGGAGAGAATCGTTACCTATCTGATACCATGAGAATTGTTAAGATTTTATGATTATCAAGATAATAAAAAACAATAAAGATTCAAAGAAAGAAGATGAATAGTATTACAGAAGAAAGTTATCAAAAACAATAGTTAACCAGACAACTTTGTTCAGACACATAAAATACAGAAATATTACAGATGTTTTATTCAGACAGGACACAGCATCTGACTGAGCTAACCAATAATATTCAAGTCAAGATTGAGTTGACTACTAACATTCCTATTAAGTTGCCAATCATTGCTTCTGGACCTCTACTCGTGCATTGTACCTATTCCACTCCTCTTTCCCTTTGAATCTCACATTCAAGTAAGTACCAGGAAGAACACAATGCACTCCAGCCAATTACTCGATCTTGATGGAAAGTTTCTCTGAAACAATGGCCCCAAAAAGTCACCACAATAAATTGATGTAGTGCTACGGCGGTGCTGCGGTGCTCAATCCTGGTCTGCAGGCGTGGCTACATGTTGCGGGATGCGCCAACCGCACGTTTGGGGGCTTTAGCCGTGGGCCTGGGTACTGCAGCTAATTACAATGTTGAGGCAGAGGCTATTAGTAAGTACCGTGAGTGCTTTCCAAAATGGTAAGCTTCCTTAGTGTCACCGAAAGATGGAGAAGAACGGAGACTAGTTTTGCTGTCTAAATATGCCACCCATTTGAATAAGAACTATTTTAATTGTTTTAGAACAGTTGTTTTAAGGGCAATCAATTATTTTAGCAGTGGTTCTAAACGAACAGGGAAGGAAATAATGGCAAAATCGTCTCTCACAAAACTTTTTCTTTTCTTCTTTTGAGGTGGGTCCCAATGGGACCCACTCCTCAGGAAACGTGTAGTGAAGGGTCTATCAGAGGCGGTTCTTTGTTCCTTTTAGTTGTTTCAAGGGCTCTCGTACCCCATTTTTTTTTCTTTTGCAGCTCTTTTAAGCATAAAGAATTTATGATAGCTAAAAAATGGAGAGAAAAGGTGAACTTAACGACTTAACGTTTTGTTTATTTTTTGATCAATAAAAAAGTTTGGTGATGATAAATTTCGAATTCAGATCCGTAGTATAATCAACCAAAGACATTACGTTACAGTAATACAGTGACAATGTTTAACAATAGTATTAAAGTTAATTGATTCCCGCTGAGCAGTCTTTTTAAATTTAGGTACACAAAAACTTGAGAGATGGTGTTTGCTTTGTATCGCCCTGCTTGGTGAACATTCTCAAGAGTTAAACAGTGAAAGTGACTAATAGTCATAACTAGTGAACCCCCCAGAGTGCACGCGCCCACAGAAAGGAAAAAAAACAAACTCAATAGTTCAGTCCAACTGCCCAAAGAACCTCCCACAGATTGTAGCTAACATGTTCAACATCACAACCTCGTCATCGTCCTCACCAGCTTCTAACTTCCCTGCCCTTAAACTTGCACACTTCCGAAGCAAACTTCGTACAGAAGCAGTTGTGTCTGCATTCAAGGGGATACCCACAGCCACAAATAGAGCGAATAACCAAGCACAGTCATTCCTGCACAAACTGCTTTTTGTTTCAAAGGAGTTGATGCACCCTTTGAGCATTGAAACACGTGCCACATCATCCATTCCAAGAATTACAGATACTGTTGGATCGCGAGAACACCGCGAGGCATCATCTACATCAGCAACTGACATGGGTTGAAAGGTCTTCGAACCCTCAAGATGTGGCAGAGCCTGAAATTCAGTAAAATACATTCATTACAAGTGCACAGGTATGGTTGTCGGTTTAAAATGAAAAGTGCAACTCCGTTGAGTCACTTCAAATGACAAAAAACAATGACTGAATGGGTGTCTCTTAGAAACAATAAAATGAATCAATTAAACAGAACCTGCCGAGCCCTAAAGCACCGATCACCATGCCTAAGTTAATTTCACAGTTGCGGTTCAACAAAATCACTCTTCTATACTATTTAATCTATTCTAACTCTGCATAAATAGAAATTTGGTAAGCATAAGCATGTTTCTATTGACACAGGATCAACTCACATCAGAGAAATAAAAGGTCTACATAACTTCTGTGGAGTCAAATAGAATGAAAAAGCATTAGCTACGGTAGCAGCTCTTAGTTAATTGGTTAACCGGATAGGTCTAAAAGGGGATGCTCAAACATATAAAGTCGGAAGGTGGAAGCAGCTTACCATGAAATAATCTGGTCGACCAGCTAAAAAACAATGATTTCAAAAGCCACACTAAATTTTTTGACTGTCATATGTTTAAGTACCCCAATTTGTGTTTGCAAGATTGATTGTCTGGCCATTCAAAAGCCAGACTAAATATCTTGTTTTATTTTGGCTAACAAAGGGTTAGTTGTGATCCTTGCTGAAAATACATCTAACTAACAGTGTATGTTTTTGGTGATCAGGTCTTGGTTCAAGATCATTTGTTGTAAACTAATTCAAGGTTGGCCAATAAAATATATCATACTCTAAATCCCGGGTGTGGCTGGGTCTTTGGATCGATGATATGAACATCTCCGTTCTATAATTCAGTTGACTTTATCAAGTTTTAGGATGTGTTAGGAAATGAAATTCAGGTTCACATGGTCTTTGGACTCGTGGAAGTGCTTTGAAG
Source organism: Papaver somniferum (assembly GCF_003573695.1). Classification (NCBI taxonomy): domain Eukaryota; kingdom Viridiplantae; phylum Streptophyta; class Magnoliopsida; order Ranunculales; family Papaveraceae; genus Papaver; species Papaver somniferum. Next base: position 190,218,281 of record NC_039362.1, on the reverse strand, counting down.
ACTCATCCATTTTGGATTCCATGTTTATATAAAAGTTAGAACTACTAATGCTGTTCCTTCTCACAAGTTTAAGATGTCTGGTCGGGGTTTTGTGTAGATTTTAGGTGAATCAGCATCAACTATAAGAGACTCGTGATATGTTTCTTACCTGTCTGAGCTCAGAAAAGTCAGCAAGAAATGCATTCTCCCACTCTTTGGATGGTTGTAAGTGAGGCGGGCACTTAGCAATATCAGGTATCTCAGGCATATATTTTGTTTGTTCCTTGTCCAGCTTACTCTTATCAACTTTTACGACTTTCACATCCGGAATTTGTGCAGCTTCAAACCTACAAAAAAGGGAAAAGAAGTTCAGAACAGTTGCAATTTTCAGAGTGTTCTTAACAAAAACAAAAGTTTTAAAATCATTCCAATTTTTCAGGGTATTTCCATGAGACTATCTATATTGCTTCTTTTTCTTAATATTTAGTTCTGGACCTCTGGTTGACACGAAAATAGAGTTTTAATTCAGAATAATTAATATAGAAAAAATACCTGACACGCCTAAGATACTCTAATCCATCCTCTGAGGGGCCAGAATCAAAATCAGGATCTCCTTCAACATAAAAGGCAGGTCTTTTTATGCTATCATACTCATCGTCACTTTCCTCGTTTTCATAGTATGTGCCTCCATCATCATGGTCATCACAAACAACAAAGGTGTTGTCCATAATCCGAGAATGCTCTTCACCTAAGCTATATTCTTCCATGTTAAGCTCCATAATTTGAGAGCAACCTGTTACACCTGCAATTGTGTATCAAATCATTAAATTTCCAGCCATTTTAAGCAATGACGAAGAACCAGCCATAATAAGAATGACATACAACCAAACATTGAGATGCAAAACAAACCAAACAATGGATACAAAAACAAACCAAACATGATACTGATAGTAATTCACCTATCGAAACAAAGCATATTCATAAAGTTTGGGCAAAGGATTTGAAAGAACGCGCTTAAGGAATTGTTTATTCAAGTCTGTAATACATGTATTCACATGGATGAGTTCATCAACATCTATCATCAGTTTTTCACAATGTTGTACAATCGAAATGTATAATATTCCACAAGTCAGCTTAAAATGGCCAATAGTAAGCATATTATGTGCACGTACTAGCTATGGTTGTATCTGCCTAGATGGTTGAGTCTAATGACTTATGGGGTGGCATACTAGTATATAATGAACATAAGGGACGTTGCACTTTTTTCGGCTATTCTTCATGTTGATTCGCAAGTGGATTGGTCTCCCCATAGCAGTGGCAGCACCTGTGAATAGAAAGGAAACCCATCAAATTGACACAATCTGGTAGACACTAAGCAGAGAAGAAGCAAAGACACAAAAAAACAGAGAGAAAAAACAGATGTGAGGTCTGAAAATCCTACTAATCACGATTCACGCCATTGCTCTGTCTAATTTTTTCAGTGAAACCTGAATGACAGGACTCAGGACTGCGGGACAGCACATATACTAATACTTCGCCCTCCATGTTGACAAACAGATAAAGGGTTTTGTAAGATGTGCCATAATCCTACCGTCTAGATGTGATGAACCTCTAAACTGCTTGAACTTAATAGAGCAAGAAGCTCGTATCCAATCACACACTCAATAGGTTATCATGTGCCAGGCATGAACCACATCTGTTTGGTGTACGTAGCAAAAAACATACATCATCTATTATATCATTTGATTGTTCAATTAGTATGATAACAACATTTAACAAAACAAGCAAAAATGCAATAAACATGCATCATAGACGATGAAAACAAGTAAAAAGTAAAAACATCCAGTAATAGAAATTAGATATATATATAAATAAAAGATCAGAAAACAAGACATGCCCAGAATTGAGGCATTCTCTACGTTCACTCCAGCTTGTTGGTGAGGCTTCTGTGGGTGTTTTTGGTGTTGCTGCTGGTATTGGTGATGCTCCTGTGACTGCTGCAGCTGTTGGTTATGCTGCTTGGGTTTGCGACGACGCTGTTTTCGTTTGACTGTGTTGGCATTACTTTTCTGCCTATCCTCTGCTGAACAATTAAGTTCTTTGGCTATAATAGGACCCAACCCAGTGTATATCTCTCGCCATATCTGGCGTTGTTGATCCGAATTTTCAAATCTCAGCTCTTCCATTTCATTCCTCGTATACCTTCGCTTACTTCCATCTGATTTATTTTCACAAACATTCTTAGCTTTAATAAACGTACTCAACACATTCTTCTTCAAATTTGTTTCTGTAAATTTTCTCTTGGAACATTTCTTATGTAAATTACACATACCAATAGAACCCATTCCATTAGCAATGTCAGTTCGGGTGTGAGCCACCATTTCTTTACTACCTGAGCTGAGGATTCTTCCCATACCCCACAATCAGGCTGAGGATTTTGAGATGCTAAAAGTGAATCGGGAGCAACAAAATCTGGTCTTTCTATCACGAAAATCATCTGGTCATCATCAGTAATTGCATCCTGTACCTGAAAGACCCCTTCTTTCTTTTCATTACTACTATTATCTTGACATTCAAACAAGGTTTCAGAATCCATATCAGGAGTAGAATTCACAAATTGAGACATAATAGGCATAGAATCTAGAACCTGGCAACATACCTCTTTTGCTGAATCGTTAACTGAATCTTCTATTAAACCCTTCTCAAAAATCTCTTGATTTCCTTTATTTTCTTCTTCGGGATTAGGTTTTGCTTCGAAACCCCTGGATAATATTTGATCTTCTTTTACCACTTCTTTATCGACTACGGTAATTTCAACTCCGTTTTTCTCTGGGTTTTGGTTTTCTTTCAAATCCAAAACTTTTTCTTTGATTTCTATAGAAGAACTAACATTTGAATCGATACATGTTCGATTGGAAATTGAATCTCTGAAACAAATTCTTTAGACATGATCGGGCATCTGAGATTGATTTAGGGCTAGAACAGCTTGAATTTTACTGAGCAGAGAGAGTGGGGGGAGGGATTAGGCCATTAGGGTTTAAGAGATGAACAAAGCCCCAGTTACACCGACTTCTCCCCTTACGACCATTGACATGCCGGGCCAATCTAGCCAGGGTGCGTGCCTCTTTTGCTCGCCAGGTGTACCCTGAGCTTTTTTTTTTCCTCCTTTTTTTCTTTTGTGTGGGTACTCATAGAAAATTTATTGATTAAATTTATTGATTAAATTTTTTTATTCGAGGTTTTTACGACTAGTTTTGTTAAATTAAACCATTACACTGTTTTTCGGGATAGAGTTGTTAGAGGACACTCAGGATTCGCGGGAGCGGGGTTCATTTGTAGGGATTCCAATGCTCAAACTGTGATGGTCATTGCTCAAACTTTAGGAATAACAAACGCCATCACAGTCGAAACATGGGCATCGGTGCTAGCAACTTGAACGGCAACGGAAAGACAATGGAATAAAGTGTTGTTTGAAATGGACTCATAAAATCTAATGCGCCTAATCAAGATTCCAACGGATGCTCCTTGGTATATCTTAGAAATGATTGCAGAAATAAAACATCGAATGAGACAAATCCCATACTGCGACATACTACACACCTATCGAGAAGGAAATCAAGCAGCAGACGGACTAGCAAACTACACAGTAGATGAAAGCCAAGCAGGAAATTACTCCACCACAATTTGACATAGGGCAATCCCAGCTTGCATCAATCAAATTCTTTTAAATGACTTTAGGGGCATTAAATGCCCTAGTGTAATATCTCTTTCGTTTCCTTTTTTAATATATGCATGCTTCAAAAAAAAAAATACACTGATCTTCTTTTATCCGTTGTTTCGTAATATAATCTGGAAAACTACTTGCATCTTTTCTAGCTGTTTTTGTTATTAGCGAGTCTGTGTATAAACTTGCAGGACCAAAGTTTACTACTATTAAATTTCATTTTAACTTGTTGCACCACACTTTGATTGCCTTAGTGAGCCTGTATTTCCTGCTCATTAACAGATTTCACAACAGCTTTACAGTCCAATTAAAAGATTGCTTTAACAAAACCAAGTTTCTCCAACCAGTCCAATGCTTTACACTTAAAATGTCCATCCTCATATTCCTTATCCGCCTCCAGACCTCCTCATCGTTAATACATTTATCTCCTAAGCATTTCCTGTAGAATCAGGAATGATCAGTCCGATGCTTCCTTTCCTAGATTCTGACATATAAGAACCATCTAAGTTTCCTTTAACAAACTCCTTTTCTGGACAGGAAAATGGCCTCCGCGGTGCTACCAGGTAGCATACCAGTTTGTAAGCACAACAAACCATCATAAGAACCTGAAAGAAGAAAATAATTTGGAGGTACCAATGGGTAATCCATCTTGACAGCCTCGGCAAGAGGAGGAGTAGTGCATGTTGATGATGATAATTTTGAAGATAATGAATTATACTCTGTTGAGTACAGTGCAGCACTGTCATTACTATCATACCAGTAATAAAGCATAAGAAAAGTGCTATCCGTACCACGATCACGGTGCATTTTGATGAAATAGGGGCTATGGATAAGACTGTACCAGGGTTTGCACACGCACTTATATTGCATTAGTGTTTTTACTGGCAATCTAGACAGGATATCTTCCTCGATCGTTTCTGGGAGACTTGCTGGCATTGTTGGCATCTCTTATTCTTCTGAGAAAATTTCTGCTTCTTGTAAACTCTGACAGGGATGTAAAACTCCAAAAAAAAATGTATTTTGTGAACTGGGAATAGAATTTTGGCAAGTAGTTTAGACAATAAGCTGGAGAATCCCCTTTCCTGCAACGCATTATCTTATAGGTAATAGGTTCCATGAACCATCCTCTATGGAAGGTCCAGTTTTGGCAAACAAAATCTTTTCAACACGTAAAACAACTAAAATTACGCAGTGAATCATCAGACTTATGAATCGAGACTGAATATGCAAAAATCATAAAGACTTCTCCCAGCTCCCACCCTATTCAATTTTCGAACACCTCGAGGGGTGGCTAGTAAAGTTTAAAGATCATACTAATCTCTCCACCACGAGACATACTTTTTTTTTTTTTTTTTTTTTTTTGTACATTTGACGCTTAAGGAGCGCCAAAGTCATCTTTTTTTAAACTTGCAGTCATACGTTGGGTGGATACTTATTGTTTTTCCGGTTAAGAATAAAGGCAGTCTATTTTACATGGATTTTGGTTGCAGGCCTGCAGCTTCTTGCACATGTCAGTGTTTAAAAAGTGTAAAATTTAGCTAGAATCCTTGTCGAGCAGTTGAGTGCCTTAGCCTTGGTTGAGGAGAATACGTTGCCCTTGTAAATAAATTTAGATAAAACAAGGGATTGAACCTTGCCCTGGCCGTGACCTTGATATTTGAGTCAGTATATGACTTATGTTCTAGACCGAGGGATTGAACCTCCTACCTTGCCACGACCTGAGCCTTGAGGTTTGAAGAACACGTAATAACAACTGGGCCCTCTAATGAGCTACCCATGTTAATTGTAACCCATGACTGACCAAACGTCTGCTTGGTGGCCTAAAATTTGTAAATTTCCCGTGTGACCTAAACTTACATGGTGATCTAAAAGTTACCGTCCATGGCCGCTAATGGGTACCAGACTACCCGGGCGGCACCAGAGTCGATATATATTTGGGAAAAGTTAACACTTTCAAATTTATTTATATGGAATTTTGGTGGCATCCTCGGTAATCTGGTATCCATATTAGCACCTTTAACAATCCATGTGGTCAAAAGATTTTCAATTTAACCCAAACTTTATCATTGTAATCCCATGTTTGCCACTTGACCAACAACCTGCTAAGTACCAAAAATTATAATAGGAACTGTGTTCTTATTTATTTTTTTCAATTAACAGCTATGATTTTTGTGTGCATTTTTAAATTTTAAGTCCGCTCTTAGACAGTAGCCAACTCTTTGAATAGAGTTTAGAAGGAAACAAAAAAATACAGTAATTAAACTAGAATCTACTAGATCTAATTCATTCTAATGTAATGTACCACCAAGGATAGGATTTCTTGGCGGGCAAATTTTGAATTCATATTGTTAATCTTAATATCCAACAACTTCATGACTATATACATTTGTACCGAAGAGAATGAATATGATCAAATTCAATGATTCTAATTTAATATGAAGTATAACGAGTTTTTATGATTTAATGGAAACTTTTTAATTAATAATTGTCGAGGGATTTTATAAGAGAGAAGATGATGTTTCCTTAAAAATATTGTCACGTCATTCTGAAGTAGTATGTTGGGGACGAATTTTAGAAAGAATTTATTTGCCAACCTTATAGGGCACAACACTTTTATTTTTCAGATACAACCAATGGAGAAACTCTTACAACTAAATAACTTTCAAACAAAATCAATATAAAAAACATAAAATTGGTTAAAAAGACCAAAATCAATAATTCCTGGATGAAAAAGACATCTAGATTTTGATATTGTTTAAATGGACAAAAATGTAAAAATAGCCAGGATGTAAACAGTTTCATCCTACCCATTTTCAAATACTTTTTCATATTTTTAATTTACATCAGGATGCATCCAGTTTCATCCTTGCTATTTTTTAAGTTTAAGCCAGGATGAATCCAGTTTCATCCTTGCTATTTGGTGTCCATTTCACCCATACTTATTTTTACTCGTCCATTAGAACCATGTTTTAAAAATATTTGGACAAATAACCCATTTTCCGTATAAAAAAACTCATTTCATATTCAAATGTGAAAGATATCATATTTGATAATAACGGAAATATAAAAATAGGTTCGAGGTGCATAAGTTATGACAACGCTGATGTAGCCATCAATTATTTTACCTATGTCCTTTTCTCTTGATGTCTTAATAATAAGTATCAGATTTAAATGATACTCCCTCCGTCCCACTATTAAGTGACATATTTGATTTTACATTTTGTCCCACTAATAAGTGATCTATATCACTAAACAAGGAGGTATTTCTAAAATTATCCTTTTAGTTAATTATAAAAATATAAGAAATATGCATAATTTGATAGGCATATTTATATTCTTTACGTAGGTGTTATAAAATGTTTTTCAATGGTATGAAGTTTGCGAGCATCCGTGGAGTAGTTTGAGAGATAAATCATTCTAAATTTCACTAGTTATTATCCATAAGAGTATAATTGTAAAAAAATGCTTAAAAATACTCTTTCCTTGCTTGTCTTAAAAATTGTGTAAACTTAAACTATGTCACTTAATAGTGGGACGGAGGGAGTATTAGGCTACTCATATATTTTTCGGCACCGTTTATAATGCCTGTTCCAAGTACCTCTCTTACGATTTGGGCCATGATAAACTAAGGAATCGCCAGTACTGAAAAGAGTTAATCATTTTGGAAGTCGTATGTTATGCTAAAAGCACTTGTTTCGACAATATACTCATTCGTAATTGTGAAGTGTTTCGTCCGCAATTCATTCACTTCATATATTCCTACATTTACCATATGTAAACTTATCAAAATCTTATGAAGTAAACAGATAAGACACTCTCCTAACACTTCCACATTATTGTAATTATGTTAATTGTTAGAAACTTCCGCATGTAATATGCATGGGTCTTCCTAATTCTGCAATCTCCTTGAATACCTTTCTGTTGGAATCGAAAGATGAAAATGCGGAGGTCTAACAACCACACCCAACAATTCGTTTGGAAATCTCATAGAACTTACTCCAATACACTTTCTAGAGAATCAACTAGACAGTCAGACTCAATCTATAGTAAAGTATATCAAAGAGTTTAATATCTCTGACTCTTAATTCAATCCGCAATCAGCAAATAGAAATCTGCGAGCCCGATTAAATATAAGAGGAGTAACTTGAACGGCACCAATGTTCAAGTGTCAATCAATGTAAATCAACAACCAAAGGTTGGATATTCTAATTGGTTGATCTCAACGCACAACCTGTAATATTTCAATTATATAACAAAATATAATGCGGAAAAGAAATAACACAGACACCAGAATTTTGTTAACGAGGAAACCGCAAATGCAGAAAACCCCCGGGACCTAGTCCAGATTGAACACCACACTGTATTAAGCCGCTACAGACTATAGCCTACTACAAATTAACTTCGGACTGGACTGTAGTTGAACCCTAATCAATCTCACACTGATTCAAGGTACAGTTGCGCTCCTTACGTCTCTGATCCCAGCAGGATACTACGCACTTGATTCCCTTAGTTGATCTCACCCACATCTAAGAGTTGCTACGACCCAAAGTCGAAGACTTGATAGACAAATCTGTCTCACACAGAAATGTCTATATGATTGAATAAATCTGCCTCCCACAGAAATACCCAAGAGTTTTTGGTTTGTTTTTTCATAAATCAAGATGAACATGAACGAATTGATAAACCGAACTTATATTCCCAAAGAACAGTCTAGTATTATCAATGACCTCACAATAATCTTAATAGACTAGCGAAACAAGATATTGTGGAATCACAAACAATGAGACGAAGATGTTTGTGACTACTTTTCTATCTTTCCTATCGGAGAAATTAATCTCAATCCAATCTTACGAGTGCAATCAATCACAATAGAAACAGCAAGATCAGATCACGCAACTATAAAGAAAATAGTTGGGTCTGGCTTCACAATCCCAATGAAATATTCAAGTCGTTAACCTACAGGGTCTCGAGAAGAAGCCTAAGGTTATAGGAGAATCGACTCTACTCATGCAACTAGTAACATAAAGGAGGTGTGGGTATTAGTTTTCCCAGTTGCTAGAGTTCTCCTTTATATAGTTTTCAAATCAGGGTTTGTAATCCAAGTTACCTTGGTAACAAAGCATTCAATATTCACCGTTAGATGAAAAACCTGATTCAGCCAAGCTAATATCTTTCAACCGTTAGATCGAACTTAGATTGTTACAAACAAATGAAATGTACCCTCATTTAGGTTTATGTAGTTGTACCTAAACGTGTACACCATGTTGGTTCACAAATAGTTAACCGAGGTTATCCATATGATTACTCAATTTTATTCATCTTAACCATAACTAGTTCAAATGACTCAAATGAAACTAGTTAAAGAGTTTTTCAATTGTTATATTCTCATAGAATTATACAAGAACACAATTGAATCAAAATCGATTTGATTAACTCGAATCAATACATGAACATTATAGCCACGGTTTGCAAATATTGCATTCCTTATTAATAAATATTTAGGTTCATGTACACAACCGATTTTAGAAAGTAACCACTTAAGTATGCGTACGGGTATGCGTACTTAAGTAACCGGATTTGAGTTTGGTTTGCTTTTCAAACTCGGCAGAAATTCATGGACGTGAACTTTCCATTAGTATGCTTGCGGGTACGCGTACTTTAGGTAACAGGATGAGTTTGCTTTGGTTTTCAAACTCAGCAGAAATTCACGGACATGAACTTCCGCCAGTATGCGTACGGGTACGCATACTTACCTAGTCTCCTTCAACCATTTTGTATACACACAAGTATGCATACTTTTGGTTCCTGGTTTTGGACTTATACACTACTGTGCTAACACACTATGCTTATATTCAAATATGGTTACAAGATTCTAAACTCTTTATTTAAATCATTGAAACATTCTTAGAGGAAGACAATAGCCGTTTTCACACACTATTAGCATCAAAGCAATTTTCAAGATATTGAAATAATCATTATCGAAACATTCCAAGCCTACATCAAATGATTGTATCACACAAACCATATAAGATGTTACCCGGAAATTTTCTCATGATATAAGATGAAGTTGGTCGAAGTGAAAACTTACCAACACATATTTCGAGAAATATGTAAGCGAGATATACTCAGCTCGAGGTCTCAAATGTGTATATAGAAAACTATATCGTAACACGACTTATGTCTCAAAATAGGAGATAGAGTAGAAATAAACTTGCCAAGTGATAGATGAGTTCAAGTCTCCACATACCTTTTGTCGAAGAAGTTCCACAAGCTCCCCTTAATAGGTCTTCGTCTTCAAATGATGAACGCCGTGAAAACTAAACTCAACTACACAATCTATGTCCTAGTCCGGGACATCTATAAATAGGATAGAATTCAAGAATTATAGTTTTGATCACTAACATTGACAAACATGCTTGAGATAGCAACGCATGCGAGTTCGACCGAGCAATGCTCTAACAATCTCCCCCTTTGTCAATTTTAGTGACAAAACTATCAATAGATATAGATTACAAAATAAATAAAAATTGTAGCTTCTCATCCAAATGCTTGATCTCCTTGGCATCTTCAACACGACTCGAAATCTTCGTCACTTCCAAGTACTCCATGATCCTAAAGTTTGTAAGTTCAGCATCATAGTTGTTGAAGATCCGTAGCGATAACAATGAGAAAACAAATGCTCTCAATCATTTTTATACAGTGTCATAGTATTATTACACAACATCAAAGTTTAATTGTATCACAACTTTGACAACAATACTATGGTGATATGTATCACTCCCCCTTAGTCAATACTTCATATCAACATGAAAACCACTCCCCCTTACATAATGATCCGTAAACCATATGTATTTGTAGTATCACACTACACATTAATTCTTCTCCTTTTTGTCAATATAAATTGGAAAAGGTACGAAAACTAGTGGGATCCTCATGAAATTTTCACAGAGATACTTCATGACCAAAAGAGAATACCATTGAAAAAGCGGTGGTACAACAACCACACCCAATATTTCGATTAGAAATATGTATGGACTAACTCCAATATACTTTCTAAAGAATCAACTAGACAGTCAGACTCAATCCAGATAAAAGTATATGAAAGAGTTAATATCTCGATCTCTCGATTTGATCTATACTCAAGCAAATAGAAATCTGCGAGTCTTTATCAAAAACTAGAGAGATAACTTGGATGGTACCAAAGACCATTATCCAAGTGTCAATCAATTTAAATCAACAACCAAAGGTTGGATATTCTAATTGATTGATCTCAACGCACAACCTGTGATATTTCAATTATATAACAAAATATAATGCGGAAAAGAAATAACACAGAGACCAGAATTTTGTCAACGAGGAAACCGCAAATGCAGAAAAACCCTGGGACCTAGTCCATATTGAACACCACATTGTATTAAGCCGCTACAGACACTAGCATACTGCAAACTAACTTCGGTCTGGACTGTAGTTGAACACTAATCAATCTCACACTGATTCAAGGTACAGTTGCGCTCCTTGCGTCTCTGATCCCAGCTGGATACTACACACTTGATTCCCTTAGCTGATCTTACCCACAACTAAGAGTTGATACGACCCAAAGTCGAAAACTTGATAAACAAATCTGTCTCATACAGAAAAGTCTATAGAATTGAATAAATTTGTCTCCCACAGAAATACCCAAGAGTTTTTTTCCGTCTTTTGATGAATCAAGGTGAACAGGAACTAATTGATAAACTGGTCTTATATTCCCGAAGAACAGCCTAGTATTATCAATCACCTCACAATAATCTAAATCGTATGGTAGCGAAACTAGATATTGTGGAATCACAAACGATGAGACAAATATGTTTGTGATTTTTTTTAATCTTCCCCTATCGGAGATATAATCTCAAGCCAATTATTCGATTGAACTCGTACGATAGAAATGGAAAGATCAGATCAGTCAACTACAAGAAAAGTAGTTTCTTCTGGCTTCACAATCCCAATAAAGTCTTTCAGTCGTTCACCTACAGGGTTTCGAGAAGAAACCTAAGGTTAAAGGAGAAACAACTCTAGAAAACCAACTAGTATCACACAGGAGGTGTGGGGATTAGTTTTTCCAGATGATAGATGTCTCCTTTATATAGTTTTTAAATCAGGGTTTGCAATCTAAGTTACCTTGGTAACAAAGCATTCAATATTCACCGTTAGATGAAAAACCTGATTCAAACAAGCTAATATCTTTGAACCGTTAGATCGAAACTTAGCCTGTCACACACACAAATGAAATGCATTCATTTAGGTTTGAGTAACCGTACCTAAACGTGTACACTTAGTTGGTTCACAAATAGTTAACAATGGTTAGCCATATGAGCACTTTCATATTAACCGTATTCATATTTCTCATAACTAGTTCAAATGGCTCATAAGAACTAGTTGAAGAGTTGTTCAATTGCTTAGGTCTTTATTCATAGACACAATTGAAACAAAATCGGTTTGATTTACTTGAATCAATTCATGAACAATATAGCCACGGTTTGCAAAGATTGCATTCCTTATAATTTATTGTTTTAAGTTCATGAACTACCGATTTGAGATATCACCAGCTTGAGTACGCGTACGGGTATGCGTACCTTAGCTACCGGATTTGAGTTTACAAACTCAGCTGGAGTTTTCATTTCGAAAACTTTCGTGGGTACGCGTACACATACCTAAGGTGGTTGTTTTACTGGTTTGCAAACCTACAACCTCCAGCAGAAATTTTCGGTATGAAAACTTCTGTGGGTACGCGTACGGGTACGCGTACTCAACCTGTCTCCTTCACCAATACCGCATGCACACATATGCACGCACTTGGCTTCCGGTACATGGATTTATACACTAATGTGCGAACACACTATATATGCTTATATCCATATATGGTAATATCAACTCTACATTTCAATCATTGAAACATTTTTCTATAATGTTATAACAATCATTATTCACGACTATCGTCATCAAATCTATTTTCAAGATTGAAACGTCATCATGACTTTCGTCACGGGTAAAGATGAAAATGGTTAAAGCGAAAGCTTACCAACACATATTTCGAGAAAAAGATAGGCGAGTAAACTCGGCTCGAAATAGCAAATGTGTATGTATGAAAACTATCATACTTAAACGACTTTGTCTCAAGAGTAGGAGACAGAATAGACTTTTGACTGATAGATAAGTTCAAGTCTCCACATACCTTTTAGTCGGATGAAGTTCCACGGGTTCTTCGAGTAGTTCTTCGTCTTCGTAAGATGATCGCCATGGAGTCTAGAGCTTCAACTGTACTTGAATATCCTAGACCAAGACTTAGTCATAAGTAAACTAGAAATCAAGACATATAGTTTTGATCACTAATATTGACAAACATTCTTGAGATAGCAACGCATGCGAGTTCGACCGAGCAATGGTCTAACAATCTCCCCCCTTTGTCAATTTTAGTGGCAAAACTATCAATACATATGGATTACAAAATAGATAAAAAAAACTTTTTAGCTTCTCGTCCACATGCTTGATCTCCTTGGTGATTCAACATTACTCGAAGCCTTCGTCACTTCCAAGTACTCCAATGATTCCAAAGGTTGTAAGTTTAGCATCATCATTGTTGAAGTTCCGTAGCCATAACAATGAGAAAAAAAATGCTCTCGATCAATGTTATACAGTGTCATAGTATTATTACACATCATCAAAGTTCTCATATTACAACTTCGACAACAATACTGTGGTGATATGTATCACTCTCCCTTAGTCAATACTTCGTCTCAACACGAAAGCCACTCCCCCTTACATAATGATCCGTAAAACACGTAAATCATATGTATTTGTAGTGTGAACTACATATTAATTCTCCCCATTTTTTTCAATAAAATTGGCAAAGGTACGAAAACGGGATCCTAATGAAATTCTCATGGAGACACTTCAAGACCAAATAAAAGTACATATCAACTTTGTTTTGATGCAATCATAAAGCCGAAGATAAATGCATTCATCACGGAGTTTATAAAGATACAAAATAAATCCTCAAATATTCAAAAGAACTCTCCCCCATTTGATGTCATTCCCGAAAGAACAACAAGAGGGACCTTACTTTTACGAGAAAAGAAGGATTTCTTTGGACACCAAAAAAAAAAACCATAAGGAAATGATTTTGTATCCAAAAATACTCAATCAAACTAATCACAAGAGAAACCATGATTAATTTAATCGGAATACACAACGAAAATAATCACAAACGAATCTATGATTAGTTTAGTTGGAAATGCTCACACAAAAGACTTATGGAGCCGCACAATATATACATAAAATATGGATCAGGGAAGAACAATACTGCGGAATATACAAGGATTCATTATATTTTTCATCACTATATGCACAATGACATACTATAGACATAATCCTTGTAAACAAAAGATTTTAACCTATCTTCCATCAATAAGTGACATAATAGGCTCTACTTTTGTTTGTCAAAATTTCATCGATCTTGTATCAATACTTGCATATTGACATATAAACGAGATAACTTTTGACATCGTATGGGACAATAATAGTTCACAGACGCAAACACACATATCCCATAACATGTTGCAATATATAAAACCATAAAGATTAATACTGCAAAATCATCTCCCAAACCGACTTTAGAATTTAAACAAATAAATCTAAAAAAATGAAGATGAAAACATTGGAAGTATCTATGTGCAATCACAATAAAGGCAATTCCAAACTCTAGTAATCCTTCTCAAAAATAATAACAAATTCTCATAAGAAGTTTCCTAGGCATCAAGACAAATTCGTAATGCACATATAAGATGATTTGTCCTTGGAGGGTAGAATCAATCTTTTTCGCCCGGATTTATACCAAGAATAGCTACCAAAGGCGTATAAAAAGATTTTCTTAACAAATAGGAACATACAAAGTCATTAACAACCATGCACCATAGTTCACAAAAGATGGTTGTGAACATTCAAGAATCCCAAAGTAATGCGTACTACTGCCCATTCTTGAACTTCCTTCTTTGTTATTCACCAAAGATATTCTTGTAAAAGATTCAAATTATCTTAGAAGAGTTTTACTCCAAGAATCCAAGTGCCCAAGTCCAAGAGAAGTGAAACAAGTGCGACGAAACGGAGCAAAACACTCAAAAACAAGAGACAGGACAAATACCAATCTTAACTCATCCAAATTCAAGGTTTCTCATCTCCATTTTGAAGATAATTCAAATAAGAAGAGAACTCAAAAAGAATGAGGTCATTCCGAGTTCGAACGAAGAAGATACGGCCAAAACAAGTTTACCGAATATCGACGTCTACATGCAAGTATGCATACGGGTTTGCAAACGAATTTTCATGACCTGGAGAAGTATGAGTACTTAAGTCCCTGGATTTTGATTTTAAATTATGCTATACACACTTGGTATGTGTACCATGTAGTCCAAACATCCCGAACTATTATTTTCAAACCTAAACATTTAAGAACCTTAAACACAGATCAAGTTAGGTAGAAAAGAACGATAACAAAGGTACGTGAATCATTATAAGTTCTCTAAGCAAATAAAAGCACAAATCTTTCTCAAGTTTATATACATACCTTTTTAGATGAATTCGATTGAATTCTACATCCTTACCAAACATAATCTTTGTGCCCCGATTTTCGTGCTTCCCTCACCGTATACATATCAGGGAATTCCTTGGTGAGGATGCACTTAAAACACACTCAAGTTGTGTTGAGGTGAACAATATCTTTCTCACCACAAGTGACTTTTGGATTATCATGAAAGATATCACTTTTAGAACCTTTCACATCCAAATCCATCTTTCCAAAGAATTCTTTAAGTTCCATCATCATGGATACTGCCTTCTCCATAGTCATGGAATTTTCTGGGAGATCATTCCTTTTCACACTCAAAGTGTCATTGACTTTCTTTGGAACCCACTTATGAGTGTGTTTATAAACAACCGGAACCTTCTTCTCGTTACTCTCTTCAAGATTTCTCGAAAGAGGATTGGATTTACTATTTTTTTGCAAGTTAGTCTTTCTCCAACTGGGAACATCGATCTTGTCTTCGTCTTTAAGAAGTTATCCTTTTGATAACCATTACGATTGTGAAAAGGATTCGTATGACGTTTATAGGCAAAAATATGTTTATCACAGCACTGATTCTTTTGCCTAAATGTTGGACAGTTACAACCTGTAGCATTAAGGGGATTAGCCTTAACATATGATCTTTGTTTCACAACTTCTTGTGATGCCCAAAAAAGAACATCATGAAGTTTCTCATTCCTTATACGGAAACACCATCTCCTTTCTAGGTGACCTTTATTTCCGCAATAGTGGCAAACATAAGGAATGTTCTTACCTCGATTTGTATGTGCTGACTTTGGAGGTTGATATACTTTGGTCTTTCAAACCTTAATTTCCGGTGAAGGTGTTTCACTTTTGCCATCAGCGGAAATCTTTTGTTGAAAAGAATCACTAGCCTTGAATTTTTTTACCTCTTTCCTAATACTTGGAGCATCTATTCCCTTATATCCCAATCCTCGTGTATCACGATGATTTTTATTTGCTCCTAGCATAGTGGTTAATTTGCTTGAACTAGTATTGAACTTTTTCAAGTCATCTTCCAACATCTTGATTTTATCATGAACAACAGCTAAATCAGACTCAAGGCGTTTATCTCGAGCGAGACAAGCACTTTCTCTGTCATCAAAACTAATTTATTGAGAGTTAAACCTTGCTTAAGATTCTGAAAGTTTCTCTTCCAACAAAAAGTACTTTTGATAAAGATTATCACATTCAAGTGACTTCATACGTAGGTTTTCCTCGGAATCCTTGAGGATCGATTCGTTAGAACGATTCGAAAAATAAACACTTGCGTAACATCTTCTCAATTTCTTGTTTTCTCGACAGAAAGGAGTCAGAAGAGGTGAGACATGAGAAGTTGTAATTTTCTTCATATTCCACGAATCCAAAAACTTAACATACTCTGAGACCTCCTCATCAGCATCTCTATCAATATCTGAATCACCTTCATCAGAAAGTTCATCCAACTTTTCTTCTAGGAGAGTTTCCCAATCAACAGTTTTTACATCAAGAGAATGTTTAGATATTGACTTAGATGTGACAATTCTCTCAGGTGAATCCAAGCTTTTAGAATCATCTGGTAGTTTCTGAACTGGTACGTTATTAGAGATAAACTCGTCCATAATCAGATCGCTACAAACACAGACTTATAAGGTCTTTAACGTGTTTTCCTGCTCCGACACCAATTGGAAAAGCGGGGGTACAACAACTACACCCAATATTTCAATTAGCAATCTGTGTAGACTAACTCCAATATACTTTCCAGAAAATCAACTAGACAGTCAGACTCAATCTAGATAAAAGTATATTAAATAGTTAATATCTCGATCTCTCGATTTGATCTACACTTAAGCAAATAGAAATCTGCGAGTCTTTATCAAATACTAGAGAGATAACTTAGATTGTACCAAAGACCAATATCCAAGTGTCAATCAATTTAAATCAACAACCAAAGGTTGGATATTCTAATTGATTGATCTCAACACACAACCTGTGATATTTCGATTATATAACAAAATATAATGCGGAAAAGAAATAACACAGACACCAGAATTTTGTTAACGAGGAAACCGCAAATGCAGAAAAACCCCGGGGCCTAGTCCAGATTGAACACCATATTGTATTAAGCCGCTACAGACACTAGCATACTACAAACTAACTTTGGTCTGGACTGTAGTTGAACCCTAATTAATCTTACAATTATTCAAGGTACAGTTGCGCTCCTTACGTCTCTGATCCCAGCAGGATACTACGCACTTGATTCCCTTAGCTGATCTCACCCGCAACTAACAGTTGATATACTTGATAAACAAATCTGTCTCACACAGAAAAGTCTATAAAATTGAATAAATCCGTCTCCCACAGAAATAACCAAGAGTTTTTGTTCTTTCTTTTGATAAATCAAGGTGAACAAGAACTAATTAATAAACTAGTCTTATATTCTGAAGAACATCCTTGTATTATCAATCACCTCACAATAATGTAAATCATATGGTAGCGAAACTAGATATTGTGGAATCACAAACGATGAAACGAAGATGTTTGTGATTTCTTTTTATCTTTCCCTATCGGAGATATAATCTCAAGACAATTATTCAATTGAACTCGTACGATAGAAAATGGCAAGATCATATCGCTCAACTACAAGAAAAGTAGTTTCGTCTGGCTTCACAATCCAAATAAAGTCTTTCAGTCGTTAACCTACAGGGTCTCGAGAAGAAACATAAGGTTAAAGAAGAATCGACTCTAGCAAACCAACTAGTATCACACAGGAGGTGTGGGGATTAGTTTTTCCAGATGCTAGATATCTCCTTTATATAGTTTTCAAATCAGGGTTTGAAATCTAAGTTACCTTGGTAACAAAGCAATATTCACTGTTAGATGAAAAACCTGATTTAACCAAGCTAATATCTTTCAACCGTTAGATCGAAACTTAGCTTGTCACACACACAAATGAAATGCATTCATTTAGGTTTGAGTAAACGTACCTAAGCGTGTACACTTAGTTGGTTCACAAATAGTTAACCAATGGTTATCCATATGAGCACTTTCAAATTAACCGTATTCATCTTTCTCATAACTAGTTCAAATGACTCATAAGAACTAATTGAAGAGTTGTTCAATTGCTAAGGTCTTTATTCATGGATACAATTGAAACAAATTAGTTTGAGTCACTCGAATCAATTCATCAACAATATAGCCACGGTTTGCAAAGATTGCGCTCCTTATAATTTATCGTTTTAAGTTCATGAACTATCGATTTGAGATATCACCAGCTTGAGTATGCGTACCTTAGCTATCGGATTTGAGTTTACAAACTCAGCAGAAATTTTCGGTTCAAAAACTTCTGTGGGTACGCGTACCTAAGGTGACCGGTTTACTAGTTTGCAAACTTACAAACTCCAGCAGAAATTTTCGGCATGAAAACTTCCGTGGGTACGCGTACTCAACCTGTCTCCTTCATCAATACCGCATGCACACGTATGCACGCACTTGGCTTTCGGTACATGGATTTATACACTAATACGCGAACACACTATATATGCTTATATCCATAGATGGTAATCTCAACTCTATATTTCAATCATTGAAACATTCTTCTATATTGTTATAACAATCGTTATTCACGACTATCGTCATCAAAGCTATTTTCAAGATTGAAACGTCATCAAAGTTATTTTCACGACTATCGTCACGACTATCTTCTCTAAGATTTTCTCGAGATTTAATCTCTGATAGGAAAGATAAAAAGTAGTCACAAACATCTTCGTCTCATCGTTTGTGATTCCACAATATCTTGTTTCACTACCATATGATTAAGATTATTGTAAGGTAATTGATATTTCTAGGTTGTTCATCGGGAATATAAGTCTGGTATATTAATTGGTTCATGTACACATTGATTTATCAAAAGACGGAACAAAACTCATAGGTTTATCTGTGGGAGACAGATTTATCAATACAATAGACTTTTCTATGTGAGACATATTGTTTTATCAAGTCTTCGACTTTAGGTCGTAGCAACTCTTAGTTGTGGGTGAGATCAGCTTAGGAAATCAAGTGCGTAGAGTCCTGCTAGGATTCAGAGACGTAAGGAGTGCAACTGTACCTTTATCAGTGTGAGATTGGTTAGGGCTCAACTACATTCCAGTCTGAAGTTAACTTGGAGTAAGATAGTGTCTGTAGCGGCTTAATACAGTGTGGTGTTCAAATCTGGACTAGGTCCCGGGGTTTTTTGCATTGCGGTTTCCTCGTTAACAAAATTTCTTGTGTCTGTGTTATTTCTTTTCTGCATTATATTTTGTTATATGATAGAAATATCACAGGTTGTGCGTTAAGTTCAATCAGTTCTTGAATCCGGCCTTTGGGTTGTTGATTGAATTGATTGACACTTGGATATTGGTTTGTGATACCGTCCAAGTTATTTTTCTTATTCAATCGGGCTCGCAAATTCCTATTTGTTTGATTGTGGATTGAATTGAGAAATTGAGATATTCTTTGATATACTTTTCTTAAGATTGAGTCTGACTGTCTAGTTGATTCTCTTGAAAGTATATTGGAGTTAGTCCATACAGATTGCTAAGCGAAATATTGGGTGTGGTTGTTAGACCCCCGCCTTTTCAATTGGTATCATAGCAGGAAAACACAGTCAAGACCTTATAAGTCTGTGTTTGTAGCGATCTTACTCTATGGACAGAAGTGCTATCTCTATAAACGTACCGCCAGTCTTCGATGCCTCGAATTACTTATGGTGGAAAATTTCTATGCTTGCTTTTATTCAAGTGCGTGATTTTGAATCATGGGTTTATGTTGTTAATGGCTACTATCCCCCAATGGTTACAGTAGACGGTGTCTCTATTGCAAAGGATACCGGCGATTATAATGATGTCGAGATTCTTGCTTCAAAGCAAAATTCTGACGGATTGAATGCAATCATCCATGCCATTACCCCATATCTTCAGCACCATATGACTATGTGCACTCGGTCTAATGATGCTTGGGATATCTTAGAAACCATATTTGAAAGGAATACCTGTGAAAAAGAAGCTCGGCTTCAAACATAAATTATGACTTGGAAAACCTTCGTATGGAAGATGAAGATTCATTTGATGAGTTTAATCACAAAGTGTCTGAAATTGTTATTGCATCTTTTGCATTGGGTAAGATGATAGACGCATTTATGTGTCTATTTTGTCCTCAATGTTTGTATTGTTGGAACTCTATTTTTGTACTAATATTGTGTTTTTATGTATTTTTAGGAAATAAACATTTTTGGAAAATTCGGCTCGAAAAGTTGATTTTGTCACCCGGAGGACAAGTGTTATTCGGACTCTCGCTTTTGGATAAGGGGTAACCTAATTACTAAGGGGCACTCCAGGTCACCCCAAGGAAGCTGCTATTCGCACCCCAGTTCTGGTTAGGGGGGAGGACATCTTCTTCCCAAATTCAAAAACCAAAATTGGCGGGAAAAATTGTTATCAACCGGCAGATTTAGGGTTGGCAGTTTGGACGGGATTAAAGGAGACTCAACGACCCAAATTGATTGGGTTTGTTCCTAGGGCATAGACAGAGCTGGTATGGGTGTTCAAATTGAGTTAGATTGGGTTGGATAATCGTGGGATGCGAAAACAGGGAAGTTGAGTTATTCTCGGCATTTTCTTGTTTATATGGAAGTTACGTGACCAAATGGGTAAGAAGTTATCCTGTTTGATTTGAATACATCCTATGAAGATTTGGAGAGGTTAAATGATAGACACATTTATGTGTCTAATTTATCTCAATTATATATATTGTTAGTGCTCGATATTGTACTTATTTGGATATTTTATTTATTTGTAGGTGTTTTTAGAAGAATAAAGTTTTGCGGCGAAATTGGCTGAAAATGCGGCGTTTGGACCTCCGTTGATAGAGTACCGGAAGCGCCCCAGAAGTGTACTGGAAGTACCCCAGAAATACCCCGGAGGAACCCCGAAAAAAGTGCGGAAAATGCCCCAGAGGACACTTGCTATACGGACCCTTGATTTTGGATAAGGGGTAACCTAATTACTAAGGGGTGACCCATTTCCAGGCATCTGCTAAAGGGAGACCAGCCACAGATAAGGGGAGGTCAACTTCTCAAATTCAAAAGAAAATTTTGGCGGGAAAATTTTCTTTCACCAGACAGATTTAGGGTTGGATTTTCGGACGAGTTTTAATGAGATTCAATCACTGATTCTCATGGGATGGACGTGATATGGATATACAATTCTAGTATGGATGATTTCATGGGCTTAATTGGGCTAGAATGGCCGGGAGAAGTGAATCAAAGTTCAACAGGATACGTACTCTTTCGGTTTATTTTCAAAGATTTTGTGAAGAATTTTGGGAGAGTTTTACGCTGGATAAAGATGTACCTAGTCTTGTTCAAGTCTTAAGAGAATTTTGGAGCGTAATAACTGGCCATAGGACGCGTACAAAGCAACAGAAAAGAGATTATTCTCTCAACTGCTCGAGAAGAAAAAAAAGAAATACTCTCGGATTTAGTCTAGATTTATGGATCTGTTGGGCTATATAAGTGTTGGTTTACATCAAAGAAAGGTTAGAAAAGTTTAGAGACAAATAGGAGAGAGTTCAGAGCCGAAACGAGGAAGATACCATTGATTGTTGCTGCTGCTGCTGCTGTTCAAGGAGGAAGAAGAAGAGGAAGAACAGACCTGCTAAGGCAGTCGTTCTTCATCAGTCTTAAAACCAGAACACGCTGTCGCTGTTTACAGCACACGGCTTGTATCGTTCTTTCCAGCAGCTTACACCCTGTGTCGCTATTTACAGCACTTTAGTTCTATCGTTTCTTCTCAGCACTTACACCATTTGTAACAGTGACGCTGTAACACTTCTACAGCGTTGCTAATTCCTATTTCATCATATAATCATCAATAAAACCACCTATTTTAGCCATGAATTTATCTTGTGAGTGTGTTTTTGGGATGAGGAGCTAAACCCATTAGCCGAGACGATGGAGGAAGCCATTGGCACAAAATTTATTGGTATAATTCTAATTTTTACATTTATTTGCAATATTATTATTTGATTATTTGCATGAATTAAAATTGAATTAATAGTTTTTATTGAGTAATTGTGAATTGACTTGATGAAGCATGCTGGGTTTTAGTAACTTTTGATGTTTTATACTTTTTAATTACAATTATTACTTCAAAAACTTATTTGAGGCAAATATTAGAATTGATTTTAAAGATAAAATTGCATAAGAACTATTTAGAGTTTACTATTAAAATGGTCATTGGTGGAATCCTAGTCTTGGTGTTTTTCTCTATAACTTTGAACAACTCTTTTTATTTGCCTGTTTAAATTTAAATCTAAAAACTGTTTTCTTCACAAGTCTGATGGAAAGAAAATTTCTTGGGAATATTTTCATTCACTGCCGAGTAATGGGAAGATTTTTTGGATTAATGAGAAGTTATTCTTGGTCCAAAGGTGTATAAATATAACTCTTGGGTTAGAATAAAGGGCGTCGAGAGTTGGGAGGAGAAGAGAGGAAGCTGCAGAGGAAGAATCACGAATTCTCTCTGCTGTTGCTGCTGTTCGTGATGAAGATGAAGAACATGAAGAACGGACTCGCAAGGGCAGTGGTTTATCAACAGTGAGAAAGACTCACAGGCGTGGGTCGTAGGTGTGGGTCTTAGAACCACATCGACAATAGCACTTCTCTTTTATCGTTCATTTGTGACGCTTTCTGTGGGTCGCAGATTACAGTTTTACACCATTTTCTCCTTTTCTGTTCATTGTAAACACCATTTGAGCAATAAATAAATATTTTGAGCGTGTTTTTATCATGATGAGCTAAACCCAACACTGGGATGACGGAGGAGACCGAGCTTCATACATGGGTAATGTAATTAATTCTTTTTAAGACTTTTGCATTAAAAATTAATTGAAATATGATTTGATTAAATTGGGTGTTATTTGATTAGATGGGTCATGCTTAGCTTAGGTGATTTGATGTTCCATTCTTAACATTTACAATCAATTTTTTGAGAATCTACTTTGGCAAAATAAGAGTCCATATAACTTATGTTTTGAGCGATTATTGTCGAGAATAATTCATTGAGCCCTATTTTATGAAGATTGGCCGAATCATTAGTCCCAGTACTCTTGCCCATATTGTTAATATTTTTTGTATATATTTTTATTTTTAATCTTTACAAGTCCGAGCAACGAACTTTTACTACCACTTTCAAAAATATAACATAAGACTACTCCTGGAAAGGACATTGTGATAAAAATTCTCAGATCATTGCCATCTAGATACGATTCTAAGAAACATGCCATCGTTGAAGGAAATAACCTTGATACGCTTTCCAGAAATACTCTTGTTGGAAAGTTAAAAATATTTGATCTTGATCAGAACAAAGTCAGAACATCTGCGTTCAATGTTGTGACCAACACAAGCGAATCTTTTAACTTGTCTTAGGCTGATAAATGTTGTTCCAATCATGTTGATTTTGATAAATCACTGATTACACAAAAGATCAAGGATATTATAAAAAGAAGAAAAAGATGTCAGAAAGGTCCCTCTCTGGTTAATGCTTCAGATGATTCAATAAAAAAAAATCATCTCAGATTGTCAATATCTTGCATACTTCAAATGTGTGCAATGAATTTTCATCTCTCACAACAGAAAATTCTTCCTACTCAAATTTTGATTCAGAGTTTGACTCTGACACTGAGATTTTTGAATTCTTGGAAGTGTGAAGAAATTCACCAAGAAAATCTCCAACTAAAGCCGATGTTGGAGAAACTTGAATCATCACTTCAGGTGAAAAATCTTGAGATAGATTGTTTGAATGATGAATTCACTAGGACCCTGTCTCTAAAGGGCAAAGAGATTAATACTCTCAAGTGTGACATGCAAAGGTTGTCTGGAAGCTCTGATAAAATCTCAGCAATGCTATTCGGTCAGAAGTCTTTTGGAAACACAAATAGTTTAGGGTTCAAAAGCAAAACTGTGAGCACAATAACTCTTTTGTTCCAGCCGGTTTTGGAATAATTTATGATGAATGTTGTGATAAACATGAGGCAAGTAAGCAAGACAATAAATCTTCCTTGATTTGTTCGTTTTTCGGAAATGCAAATCATGTCCAAAATAAGTGTTGGAAATTCAAGAGGAACAACAAAAGGATTGCCAAACTTCAAAATTACATGCAAAGAATGAATCTGGCCTTGGATAATCAACATGGTACTCCTGAAGACAAGAAAAAGTCTAAAAGAACCAGATTCAGACGAGTGTTATGGCTCCTGTAATTAGAAGTACCACAAAAAGGGATGCAGTTGAAGCAGTTAATATGTATCTTTGTGAAGGAATCATTTCTTCAAGAAAGAAGAAGGAGAGATCTACAAATGATGAAGAAGGTTTTTCCTCTAACTGCCTATTATCTGTTTGTCATTTTGATAACAACTTTAGAGGTATGGTGAAGGGTTTCATCAACAAAAGAAATGATTTAAAATCTCAAATCATTTTATCTTTAGAAAAGATAGCTCACTATGAACCTATGTTGTCTCTAACAAAGAACACCTTGTGTAGACTAAAAAGAGAACTTAGTGAGTTAACTGATATTTCTGAAGATTTGGAGGAATTGAACGATCCCATAATCAATGGTTTTTTCAATAATGAGAAGGAATTCTCAGTAGATGCTCTGAGAAAGCTCTATTTTATCTAGGAAACTTCGTATGAGAATTTATTCTTGTGTTTTAAGAAGGATAACTAGGGTTTGGAATAGCCAATATTGTGAGTACACATAGATATTTCCAACGATTTTCATCTTGAAATGTTTTTAGATTTATTTATTTAAATTCTAAAGTTTTTTTGAAGATGATTTTGTAGTATTAATCCTTATGGTTTTATATATTGCAACTTGTTATAGGATATGTGTGTTTGCGTCTGTGAACCGTGATTGTCCCATATATGTCAAAAGTTAAGTCTTTTATTTGTCATTATGCAAATATTGATAAAAATTGAATGAACTTTTGACAAACAAAAGTTAAGCCTATTATGTCATTATTCAAATATTGATGGAAGATAGGATGAACATTTGTTTACAAAGATTATGTCTATTATATATCTTTATGCAAATATTGATGAAAAATAGAATGAATCTTTGAATATTCCGCAGTATTGGTCTTTCCATGATCCATATCTTTGTGTAAATACTGTGAGGCTCCATAAGTTCTCGTATGTAAGTATTTTCGATTAAATTAATCATGGGTTCTCTTGTGGTTAATTTAATTGATTATTTTGGATACAAATTCATGTTTCATGTGATTTGTTAATGTCCAAAGAAATCCTTCTTTTCTTGTAAAAGTAAGGTCACTCTTGTTGTTCTTTTGGGAATGACATTTTATGGGGGAGAGTTCTTGATTGAACTTGTGGTTAATTGCCAAATCTTTGTGGGGAGTGCGGCTGTGGAATATTGTAGGAGTTTTCTTGTATCTTTATAAAATCCTTGATGAATACACTAGTTTCGGCTATGTGAAATCGTCGAGACAAAGTTGATATGTTGTTCTCTTTTGGTCATGAAGTATCTCTATGGAAATTTCATTAGAATCCCACTAGTTTTCGTACCTTTGCCAATTTTATAGACAAAAAGGGGGAGAATTAATGTGTAGTTCACACTACAAATACATGTGGTTTATGGATCATTATGTAAGGGGAAGTGGTTTTCATGTGAGATGAAGTATTGACAAAGGGGGAGTGATACATATCACCATAATATTGTTATCGAAATTGTGATACAATTGGAATTTGATGTTGTGTAATAATACTATGACACTATATTACAATGATTGAGAGCAACTGTTTTCTCATTTTTATAGCTACAGATCTTCAAAAACTATGATGCCGAGTTGAACACATTCAGAATCACTGGAGTACTTGGAAGTGACGAAGATTTCGAGTAATGTTGAAGAACCAAGAAAATCAAGCATTTGGATTGAGAGCTACAAAGTTTATTTATTTTGTATTTCATATGTATTGATAGTTTTGTCACTAAAATTGACAAACAAGGAGATTGTTAGAGCACTACTCGGTCGAACTCGCAAGCGTTGCTATCTCAAGATTGTTGTCAAGTTTAGTTTCCAAACCTATAAGTCTTGATTTCTAGTCTACTTATAACTAAGTCTCGGATCAGGATAAAAAGTATAGTTGAGCATTAGACTTCACGGCATTCATCGATTGAAGACGAAGAACTACTAAGGGGAGCTTGTGGAACTTCATCAACAAAAGGTACGTGGAGACTTGAACTCATCTATCACTCAACAGTCTATCTACTCTACCTCCTATTTGAGACACAAGTCGTATAGCTATATAGACTTCAACTATACACATTTGATATTTCAAGCTGAGTTTAACTCGCTTATATATTTCTCGAAATATGTGTTGGTAAGCTTTCGCTTTAACCAAGTTCATCTTATATTCTTGACGAAAGTCAAAAGACGATCATGTTAACATCTTACATGATTTGTGTGAGGCGGTCATTTGATGTAGACTCAGAATGTTTCGTATTGATCATTCGATCACTTGAAAATTTCTTTGAAGCTAATAGTTTGCGTGAGCCAGATATTCCCGTCTCTTGAGAATGTTTAAATGATTGAAATGGAGTTTAGAACACTTAACCATGATTGGATAAAGCATAGTATGCGTACTTGCATATATGTAATCCAAGTCCGGAAACCATAGTATGCATACCCGTATGTGTACTGGTTGATTTAGTGAAAGTCTGGAAACCTTGTACGCATACCGGTACGCGTACTGGCGTGAGGTTTAGGTCCGGGAACTTCTGATGAGTTTGGAAGGTATGCGTACCCGTTCGCATACTGGCGAACCCAAACTAAGTCCGACTACTTAGGTATGCATACACGATTGCATACTTGAGTAGGTTATGTTCTAAAATCGGTTTGTTCATAAATACATTTATATAATAAGGAATGCAATCTTTTGCAAACAGTGGCTATAATGTTCATGAATTGATTCATGTGAATCAAAATCTATTTTGCTTCAATTGTGTCTTGTATACTTCTACGAGAATATAAACAATTGAACAACTCTAACTAGAACTAGTTTCATTTGAGTCATTTGAACTAGTTATGGTTAAGATGAATATGGTTGTTATGAAAGTGTTCATGTGGCTAAATTCGGTTAACTATTGTTGAGCCAACAAGGTGCACACGTTTAGGTACGGATCTCATACCTAAATGAAGTCACTTTTCATTTGTATCTAACAAGCTAAGTTCAGACTAATGGTTGAAAGATAATAGATTGAGTCTAATCATGTTTTAATCTAACGGTGAATATTGAATGCTTTGTTACTAAGGTAGCATTGATTGCAAACCCTGATTTGAAGACTATATAAAGGAGAACTCTAGCAACTGTGAAACCTAATCCCCACACCTCTTGCGTCATAGTAGTTGCGACTAGAGTCGATTCTCCTTTAACCTTAGGTTTTTCACGAAACCCTGTAGGTTAACGACTTGAAGACTTCATTGGGATTATGAAGCCAGACCCAACAATGTTATCTGTAGTTGCGTGTTCTGATCTTGCTGTTTTCTATCGTGATTGAGTACTATCTTCTCTAAGATTTGCTCGAGATATAAGCAAGATAAAAAGTAGTCACAAATATCTTCGTCTCATCGTTTTTGATTCCACAATATCTTGTTTCGCTACCATACGATTAAGATTATTATGAGATGATTGATATGTTTAGGCTTTTCTTTGGGAATATAAGCCCGATATATCAATTGGTTCATGTTCACCTTGATTTATCAAAAGACGGAACAAAACTCATAGGTTTATCTGTGGGAGATAAATTTATCTATACAATATACTTTTCTGTGTGAGACAGATTGGTTTATCAAGTTTTCGACTTTGGGTCGTAGCAACTCTTAGTTGTGGGTGAGATCAGCTAAGGGAATCAAGTGCGTAGAGTCCTGCTGGGATTCAGAGATATAAGGAGCACAATTGTACCTTGATCACTGTGAGATTGGATAGGGACGAACTACATTCCAGCCCGAAGTTAACTTGGAGTAGGCTAGTGTCTGTAGCGTCTTAATACAGTGTGGTGTTCAAATATGGACTAGGTCCCGAGATTTTTCTGCATTTGTGGTTTCCTCGTTAACAAAATTTCTGGTGTCTGTGTTATTTTTTTCCGCATTATATTTTGTTATATAATAGAAATATTACAGGTTATGCGTTAAGTTCAATCAGTTCTTGAATCCGGACTTTGGGTTGTTGATTTAATTGATTGACACTTGGATATTGGTTTGTGATACCGTCCAAGTTATTTTTCTTATTCAATCGGGATTGCAAATTCCTATTTGTTTGATTGCGGATTGAGTTGAGAAATTGAGATATAACTCTTTGATATACTGTCTTTAAGATTAAGTTTGATTGTCTAGTTGATTCTCTTGAAAGTATATTGGAGTTAGTCAATGCAGATTTCTAAGCGAAATATTAGGTGTGGTTGTTAGACCCCCGCTTTTATATATATATATACATATATATATATATAACTTCGCATGTTATGTTTTCGATCTTAAACGACTTGAAAGAAACGATAGGAATGGAAATAAGTTAAGTTCGGGGTAGTACTTGTATGTCTCAACATCCCTAGACTTTCTAGTCTAACCTAAACGAAGTTAATTGACTCTAGCATTCTTAATCAAGCGACCATAATTGAGTTTTGATACTAAAATATGACAACCAACCTTAATATACCAACAGTTGCTGTGTTCAACCGAGCAATGCTCTAACACACTTCTTTAAAATGAATTAGCAGTGGATACCAACCTGTTTTACTTTTGCGCAATTATGGACACTACCAGCCCCTTTTTTCACCCCAAACTCGTTCATACGAATAAATGACTAATAGTGACACTAAACATGAACAATTATCCATGTGAGAAAATATAAACCAGATTATCAATTGTTTAGGAGGAAAAACAAGAGTACATGACAAACTTTCAGCCATTCGAGAACAAATATAAACACATTTTTAGGTGGGACGACTGACAATAGGCCATCTATATTTATATTTGTATCATAAAAACAACCTTATATGCCTTATATCGCGTTTCTTCTTCACTTACATGTTCTCTCCTTCAAACTGAATAAGATAACTTATTTGGAGATTACTTATAGCCCTTATTTTAAGAGTGTGTGTTGGCATGTTAATTCGATTAGTTGATTAATTAACGATTAATCTAGTACCATACGTGTTTAGAATCTCGATCTTCGTTACATAATCCTAGAATTAAATCAACAATGGAGATTCAAATGTTACATAAACAATCGTTGGAAAGTGAAAAAAAAACGGAAAAAAAGAAAAGAAATGCAGAAAGACCAAAAAGTATCAACATCGCTAACGAGGGATGCCAGGATACTGCGAAGTTTACCAAAGTCCATATAAGACATTTAAATTTCTAGTTTGTCTTATATGGGATTCGGTACCCTCCTCAATAAATTGATACCCACGTTAGAAGCCATGAAAAATATGGAGGCAATGATAATTGATGGAGTAGTGGCGGACAGTGAAGCCAACTTCCAATATATAACCAATAAGTATTAGCCCAATTGACCAGAGGTCGAACTCCGAAGTTATAGGTAAGGGGTTTGATTTCCATGTTAATAAGGGGTACCTAGATCAGCTGGTCCATCCCGTTAGCCAAAGTTTCATGCGTTCCAGGAGGTCCTAGGTTCGAGTCCCCAATGTCATAATATTGCAGAAATTAACATGGAAGGTAGAGTTAGTTTGCTCCCCTTGTGACACAATCTCAACCCCCATCCACTTCGGCTCCCTTGGCTAGGTTACCCATGAGGCTCGCTGGTAGGCTAGCACAGTAACCTGTTCAATTAATGTAGCTTAGCTTGTTAGGCTTCCAACTAGTTAATGTAATATTCTTTATCCAATAATAGAGCTGCACATGGGTCGGGCGGGTCAGGTTTTAGCTAATACCAACTACCAACCCAACTATAGCGGGTTTTTATTTTCATAACCAACCCTGCGCACCCATAGATATCGGGCGAATTTTTGACCCGCCCACTACGCGTTGGGCAGGTTCGGGTTTAAACCCGCTCAAACCCGCTTCATATTGTAGTTCAACATTTTCCGCAAGTTTTTCACCTGTAGTGTTTATATTTATACATGCTTTATATTCAATGATCATTCACACGCACATG
Source organism: Papaver somniferum (assembly GCF_003573695.1). Lineage (NCBI taxonomy): Eukaryota > Viridiplantae > Streptophyta > Magnoliopsida > Ranunculales > Papaveraceae > Papaver > Papaver somniferum. The sequence goes on along the minus strand of NC_039362.1, from coordinate 190,187,762 downwards.
TTTTAAAATTTGCACATACTTCTTAAGTTGTTAATTACTTAAAAAATGAAACCATAAACATAAGTGTTCGTTGTTAAGTTCATATACTAGTACCACTAGGGGTTTCAATAACGGACAACTAGGATTAGTTTTATCAATGGTGCGGGCGGGTTTTAGCTAATAACAACTACCAACCCATCTATAACGAGTTTTTATTTTCATAACCCCGCACCCACAACGGACGGGTTCGGATTAAAAACCCACGAATTTAGCGGATACGGACGGGTTCGGGTAAGTTGGACGAGTCCTGTGCAGCTCTATTCAGTGACCAATATTATTTATTTTTTTTTAGAAAAGAAAGGAAGATTTCCAATATATGAGATCGCGATCGTCCACTCAATTTTCCATCAAGCAGCTCAAACACTCTCTTTCTCTCTCTCCGTTTATAATAACAGAACGGAAAATACACAAAATTATTACTCTCTCTTTCCGTCTCTCTACAAAGCAAAGTAAAATCTGTTTACAAATTTCATTTCCTTTTTCTGCGAACGAAGAGGAGGAGGAGAAAAAGAATTATCGATTCAATCTCCAACTAAAGGTAAAGATTAAAATCTTAGATCCAATTTTCAATTCTCAATGAAATCCTTAGATCTAACGGAGAATGTGCGAAATCTCAGTGTTGCTTACTTGTGAAGTCTAGGTGTTTTGTTGTGATTAGGATTGAATTTTCCGAACCCTAGTGTCAATTATTGATTTTGGTTTAGGGTGGAATCAAATTGTTATGATTCGTAATTCTAACCTAAAAAAATATGTCATGTTTTTTTTTTTTTTTTGTTTAGGTTTGGTTTGTGAAACTGAGATCGGAGATCTTACAGGTGATTGGTGGATTTGAAGAACACTCAAAATGGTATGGGTTTTTTTTTACTCATCTATTTAGTTTAATCTAGGACATTGCACTGGACTTGAGAAGAATTGTATTTTTTTTTGTTCTCTGAAATTGTTATTTTTGACACAAATAGAACGCATAAATGTTGAGAAACTGAATACGAACTGCGGATATGTTGTTTACGAACAATGTAATATATACTCCCTCCGTCCAACTTTACTTGCCTAAATTGTGTTTTATTTTAGCAAAATTGTAACAAAAAATTGACATATTTCCCACTAAAATTTTCAAATTATCAAGACAGAAACAAAAACTAGGATATCAAAATTTATATATTAAACAAACAATTTGGAAGATCGATGGTGTATGTGGAAGTAATTTGAATTTCTTTCAAGTTTTTGCAAAATCCAATTTTGGCAAGTAAACTTGGACGGAGGGAGTATTACTTAGGAAAACTATGGTAACTACTTGAAATTCTATTTGTGTTGTTCACGGACCTTACCCCATGATGAGGATCACTTGATTTGTATAGGTTTAGGTCATGTATTATGTTGGTTCTTGGAATATGACTCAATCTGGTGATTGAATGTAATGTGATGTCAAGTTGGTTGTAATGTAATGTAATGTTTGGCTGCTTATTGGTTTTTATCATTTGATCTCCTTCTCTGTGTGGTTTACTTGGAAAAATATAATGATCATTAATTTAATCATGTAATTGCTGGTTAAAGATTAGCAACGATTGTTTTATTATTGATGTCATTCGTATGCGTGGTTTGATTGAGGTTGATCCTAAATTAAAGCTTGAAAATATCTTGTGAATGTTAAGAGACTAGGAAAATTCATACCAAATATTTGATTTCGAAGTTTTTTATTTGTGAATCTGGTAAAGATGGTTCATTTTTTTTGTGCTGAAATTTACATTTTTTTTATTTTATTGTGTGATTAGGTGGTTCTTGCTGCTTCCATTGTTAGTAAATCTGGTAAAGGTGAGATTGCTTTTATCTAGCTAACTGTTAACTAATATTCTATAATGGGCTGACACCATTTGAGTTACACTTGTTAACATTGAAGGTCTTTTTTTCTTTTTTCTTCCAGTCCTTGTCTCAAGGCAGTTTGTGGATATGACTCGTATAAGGATTGAAGGTTTACTTGCTGCATTTCCCAAGTTGGTTGGTGTAGGGAAACAACACACATTTGTTGAGACTGAAAATGTCAGATATGTCTACCAACCAATGGATGCTCTTTATTTGCTACTTGTAACAAACAAACAGAGCAACATAGTGGAAGATTTGGAAACTCTGCGACTGCTTTCCAAAATCGTATCCTTTTTGTCCGGCCTATGTGCGCAGGGGTGTCAATGTTTTTTATTTTATTTTTTTCATTTAGGCTCTTAGAAAACAGTAAACATACTATATAATTTTCCTTTTGATGAGAAGGTGATGAAGATTCCACAAATTGTTTCCTTAATTCTATTCAGGTTCCCGAATATTGCCCCGCTGTAGATGAAGAAGGAATTTGCCAGTCAGGGTTTGAGTTGATTTTTGCTTTTGATGAAGTAATCTGTCTCGGGCACAAAGAAAATGTTACTCTTTCACAGGTTAAACAATACTGTGAGATGGAAAGTCATGAAGAAAACTTGCATAAGCTGTTAAGGCAGAGTAAGATCGATGACACCAAGGATGTTATGAAGCGTAAAGCTAGTGAGATTGACAAAAGCAAGGTACAATATACACATTGGCTCTCCATATTAAGATCTGTTGTGCTCGTCATGTTTATGTAATCTTCTTCATGTTAGTCAACTGTATTCCTTTAGTTTTGCAGTAATGTGATAATATTTCATGTCCATATGCAGCTTGAGAGGGGTAGAGGAGGGGCCGGAGGGCTTGGTTCCATTCAGTCAATATCATCGAGAATTGAGAGTAGCTTCATGGACTCGAGTATATCTGGTGGTGGAGGTGGTATTGGAAGTGGTTCTCCATTTGGATCATCTCCCGACTTGGAGTCCTTTATTAATAAGCCGAAAGGTTACTATTCTATTCATCTGCTTGACTTCTACAACCTACTGTTGCTTTAATAGTTCTTTTCAATTTCCCTGTTACTGTTTCTGGGAAGATTATAGTTCTTTCGCAAGCCAGATCAATGTTTTCTGTATTTGCATAATCAGGTCGTCCTACTGCATCTGCTACTGCTCCTCCTAAAGGTGGCATGCAGCTTGGTAAAACACAAAGGACAAACAAATTCTTGGAATCTTTAAAGGCTGAAGGTGAAGTTATTGTTGAGGATGTGAAACAAAGTGGTGCTGTATCCAAATCAGCTGCACCACCACCTACTGATCCCATTACATTAAATATTGAAGAGAAGCTCAATGTGATACTCAAGCGGGAAGGTGGGGTTAGTAACTTTGATGTTCAAGGTACACTTATGCTTCAAATACTTAATCAGGAGGATGGACTTATACAAGCTCAGGTACTGTCTCTGTCTTTCTCGTGCATGGTTATAACTTCGGGAATCTCTTTATTGTTTCTGTAATGGATGTTGTCCTTTACATAGAGTGTATATGGTTTAGGGTACGGAAGTTGATGTTAGCTGTATTATTATTCCCCAAAACCATTAGAACTTGATATTTCATGTGCACATTCTTCATACTCTGTAATGTATATAACATCATAACATGTTAGTTCACTTTTCAGGTTTCTATGTCTGTTGGTTTCTTAGCATTTTTTTAGCTAATGATATGGTTAGGTGGGTCCGACTTGAATTAGTTGTTCACTAATTTATTTCATCAATATATATTGTATCTAATTTCAGATCGAGACTGGAACCAACTCTGCCGTCCATTTCAAAACACATCCGAACATCAACAAAGAGTTATTTTCAAATGAAAACATACTAGGCCTGAAAGATCCAAACAGACCTTTTCCAATCTGTCCACCTGGTGATGCGGGTGTTAGTCTCTTGAGGTGGAGAATGCAGAGTACTGACGAGTCTTTAGTGCCCTTGACCAGTGAGTTTTGATTCTGGAAACCATTAGTAGTCAAGTCATTTTTTGTTCTGGTACATGTTATTAAACTATGTTGTGTTTGCAGTCAACTGCTGGCCGTCTGTTTCTGGAGGTGACAGTTATGTTAGCATGGAATATGAGGCATCAACTATGTTTGATTTGCACAATGTTGTGATCTCGGTGCCCCTTCCTGCACTTCGAGATACACCAAATGTGAGTCAGGTTGATGGTGACTGGAGGTAATTGGTTCTTTTCTGTTATTTATTTATTATGCCCTTCTCATGCAATGCCGTGTTAGAGTGTTGACAACAAATTAAGTTTTTCTATTTTTATTTTTTCTTATTTTGAGAGGTATGCTAATGTTTCTGCAGTGTGCGCATGCCAAATTAATGTTTCATCTAAAATGTCGCAAGTTCTTTCTGCCATTGGACTTAGAAATTTGTACTTTTCAATAATGCAGGTATAACTCAAGGAGTTCCACGTTGGAGTGGTCAATACTTCTAATTGACAACTCTAACCGCAGGTCAGTTAATGTGACTGATTTTTTTTCGTCAACTCGGCTTCCTTCATTAAAGCAATGGCAAACTAGAAATTCTTATTTGGTATTATTGATATCTTTACAGTGGATCGATGGAGTTTGTTGTCCCTGCTGTGGATGCTTCAGTGTTCTTTCCCATTTCTGTAAGGTTTACTGCCGCAAAAACATTCAGCGACTTAAAGGTTTGTGAAGTTCCTAGCTACAAGTAGAATAGTAGATTTAAGTATCCCGATAATTTGATTCACAGTACTTGACTTGCCCAAATTACTTCAATAATACATTACAACTGTAGTTTTAATTCTCTCAAGAAATCATTCTGACTACGTACACCTGGGCTTAAGTTTTTAGAGTTCTGCACAACCCCATATCCTATGTCTTTGCATCAATCCTTGGCTTTTATGATTTATTCCTCATATGCTGTTTGAGTTACTTCGTTTGCTGAATCCAGCTTATTAACTTTGAACATAACTATTTTGCAGGTTGTGAATGTCTTGCCGCTGAGAGATGGTCCACCTCCAAAGTTTGCCCAGAGAACACAGCTAGTCACAGATCATTACCAAGTTGTTTGATTAGACTGTTTATGAGGTTTTTTTTCGTCCCAATTTATGAAAGTGAGTCCAGATAAACAATTATGCAGGTGTATGAGATTTCTTATAGGATCAACCCCAGTTCCTTTTACCACAATTACCCGGGTAATATTTTTCTAGTACATCTGTTGAAGTAATGGAATTCCATTCGATTAGGTGTTTTTTTCCCGCTCTATATGACCTTAATTTTTTTTTGAAAATGAGCATAATTCATATTAGCTTACATGGTCCAGTAGTAGAACAATTGATCATCCATCGGCCATTTATATCTTTCTCTTGATGTGTTGATTCAAAGACTCTCAGGTCAAACTCAGGTTTTTTTCTTCCTTCATCCCGAAATCCGGCAATAATCTCCACTACTCCTTTCAAAAGAGGCGGCGGATTTGCCTTAAATAGTCAAACCCATGACTTTTCTTGTGAAAGTATATTTGTTATTGAGCACCCACTAAATTGGAATGTACTATTCAGCTTTTTGGTGAAATCTGGATAGCCCCTTAGTAAGAGTCGAAGTTGTGCATAACATATAACTAAGGAAGCTTCTAGGCTATTTCCTTACCCAATCGGAAGTAAGAAGACACATATTTTTCCCGAATGAAAAACAATCGGAATATAACTAAACATGTTTACAACCGAATATTCATCAACTGGAGTTCAGAAACTCTAAAATTTTATCCTACACAATCGGAGGTATAAAACATTATATTGTCTTCCGAATAAATACTGGCCCCAAAATGGGATTTTTCCTATATCAGAAATTTTGAGATTTTTTCAATATATATATATATATATTCGGTAGTGAGCGTACTTCCGAATACTGTGTGTCTACTTAAACATATTCGGGAGCCAAAAAATTCATTAAACTACCGATTATTACCAGTTTGTATCCAGGAAGATATGGCCAACAATATTCGGCCGATAACCATCAAATATTTCTCCCGAATATTGTCGATGTTCTTGAGAAATGAAGAACACGACTACATTCGGAAGTAAATAAGCATGAATATCGCCAGAATCTGGATAAATAACCGAAAACCCTTGAATTTTTTTTCTCGATTCGTCGAATTAAAGCGAAATAAACCCCAAAAATGATAGATTCTTACCTAATTGGGGCCATTTGAAGTTGACGAAGTGTTTGACTATCGGAATCGCAACCACCGACTACATCGACGGGTGCTTCTTCTTCGCGTTCTTCGCGTTCTTCTTCATTTGCAGCAACAATTTCTTTATTTCTTGCTAAAATCCCAATCTTTGGATCGATACCCCGAGCAACGTTTTTGGTTCTAGGTCTGTGGGTTTCATTTCCCTTATCCATTGTTTTATAAACGAATCAACGATGTTTTGATTTTACGATTCGCGGCGATGTTTCGGTTGAACACAAGAACGAGGGAAAGTTTTTTTTTCTTCCACAATCGGAAGATAATATGAAACTGGAAGAAGAAGAGTTGAAATGAATAGAATTTGTTTTGATTTGGTTTTTATACAGTTTTACCAGAAGGGCATTTATGTAACTTCAATATCATATAGGGTACCCCTTAACTAGAGTCTTTGGCTGGGTATAAATTGATGGCCACTAAATCCTTTCTGGTGGCCCCTAAAAACGCGAGGTTAAATATCCCTTGATAGATGGTCTCAGTTTTTTTTTTCTTTTTCTTCACAACTTTTCTGCTCAGATCGGAGATTCTCTCAAAAACGGACCAAAACCTAAAACGAAAAAATCAAAAAAAAAAACCTGAAACTGAAAAAAATTAACTGGACAATAATTAGTAATCAATCAAACCAAACTAAACATGGATGTAGAAGATGATGAATATGAAATTGTTCCTGCTCCTGTTCCCATGGAAGAAGATGAAGAGAAACAAGAAATAAATCAAGAAGATGTATGGCCTGTGATCAACGCCTACTTCGAAGAGATGGGGTTAGTAAGACAACAACTAGACTCCTTCGACGAATTCATCCAAACAACGATGCAAGAAATTGTATCAGAGACTCCAGATATTGAAATTCGTTCTGAATCTAAACACAACCCTACAACAACAGCAATCTGAATTTGTTGAGACAGTTTACAAAATTAAGTTCGGTCAGATATATGTGAGTAAACCTATTATGACTAAAGCTGATGGAAAAACAACAACATTGTTTCCAAGAGCTGCACGCTTGAGGAATTTAACCTATTCGCTTCCTCTTTATGTGGATGTCACCAAAGAGATTGTACAGAGAGGACATGCTTGTGAAGAAGTTACTGGAACAGAAGAGTTGTCGAAGGTATTCATTGGGAAGGTACCGATTATGCTGCGGTCCAAGTATTGTAGGTTGTATGGGAATTCGGAGAAAGATTTGGTGGAATTGGGTGAATGTCCTTATGATCAAGGTGTATATTTCATAATCAATGGGAGTGAGAAGGTTTTAATTGCTCAGGAGAAGATGAGTACTAATCATGTCTATGTATTCAAGAGGAAGCAGCCTAACAAATTTGCTTATGTTGCTGAAGTGCGCTCGATGGCGGAGTCACATAGTAGACCACCAAGCAGTATGTTTGTGGGGATGGTTTCTCGGGGAAAGGCGAAAGGGAGTTCTCCTGGACAGTGTACTCGAGCTACGCTTCCTTATATACGCGCAGATATACCGATAATTGTTGTGTTCAGGGCATTAGGATTTGTTGCTGATAAAGATATACTGGAGCACATATGCTATGACTTTCAAGATAGCGAGATGGTGGATCTACTTCGGCCGTCTTTGGAAGAAGCATTTGTGTTTCAAAACCAAGAGGTTGCGCTAGATTACATTGGTAAAAGAGGATCCACTGTTGGTGCAACAAGAGCAAAGAGGATCCAGTATACAAAGGAGATACTCCAGAAGGAAATGCTTCCTCATGTTGGTACTGGAGAGTATTGTGAAACCAGGAAAGCATACTATTTTGGGTAATATCATTCACCAGCTTTTGCTTTGTGCACTTGGACGAAGGCCTGAGGATGATCGGGATCATTATGGAAACAAGAGGCTGGACCTTGCTGGTCCTTTGCTTGGAGGCCTGTTCCGAAGTCTGTTCAGGAAGTTGACAAGGGATGTCAGGGGATATGCTCAGAGGTGTGTTGATAATGGCAAAGATTGTAATTTGCATTTTGGGATAAGAGCTAGTACAATTACCAATGGTCTGAAATACTCACTTGGTACTGGAAACTGGGGGCAAACAAATGCAGCTGGTACAAGAGCTGGTGTTTCACAGGTGCTCAATCGCTTAACATATGCATCAACTCTGTCACACCTGCGGAGGTTAAATTCACCGATAGGGCGTGAAGGGAAATTGGCAAAACCAAGGCAGCTGCATAATTCACAATGGGGAATAATGTGTCCAGCAGAGACACCAGAAGGACAGGCCTGCGGACCGGTAAATAATCTCGCGCTTATGGCTTACATAACAGTAGGATCCTTAGCAATCCCAATACTGGAAACTTTGGACGAGTGGGGTGTGGAAAATTTTGGGGAAATTTCTCCTGCAGTCATTCACCAATCTACCAAGATCTTTGTTAATGGCTGCTGGGTTGGAATTCATCGTAATCCCGAGCTTTTGGTAACTACTCTACGGCAGTTGAGAAGACGGATTGACGTCAACACGGAAGTTGGAGTCATCCGGGATGCTTGTTTGAATGAAGTGCGGCTGTATACTGATTATGGACGCTGCAGTCGCCCACTGTTTATTGTAGAGAATCAGAGACTTCTGATTAAGAAAAGAGATATTCAAGCATTGCAGCAAAGGGAGTTTCCTGAGGAGATTGGCCGGCATGATCTTATCGAGAAAGGATACATAGAATATGTCGATACAGAGGAAGAAGAAACTACTATGATTTCCATGACAATAGATGATCTTGTATCTGCAAGACTCAATCCAAAGGAGGCGTATTCTAATACTTACACTCATTGTGAGATTCATCCATCGCTGATACTAGGTGTTTGTGCTTCTATTATCCTATTCCCAGACCACAACCAGTCTCCACGTAACACATACCAATCAGCCATGGGCAAGCAAGCAATGGGAATATATGTGACCAACTATCAATTACGGATGGATACCTTGGCCTATGTTCTCTACTATCCACAGAAGCCCCTTGTCACTACTCGTGCTATGGAACACTTGCACTTCAGGCAGCTCCCAGCTGGCATTAACGCCATTGTTGCAATTGCCTGTTATTCTGGGTATAATCAAGAAGATTCTGTTATCATGAACCAATCATCAATTGACCGTGGTTTCTTCCTTTCGTTGTTCTTCCGTTCATACAGAGACGAGGAAAAAAAGGTGGGAACTCTTATTAAAGAGGATTTTGGGCGGCCAAGCAGGGAGAATACTACGGGAATGAGACATGGATCATATGATAAATTGGATGATGATGGTCTTGCAGCTCCTGGTACAAGAGTCTCAGGTGAAGATGCCATTATTGGAAAGACCAGTCCCGTTGCACAAGATGATGCTGAACAAGGAATGACATCTCGGCTCACACGCCGTGACCACAGTACCATCATGAGGCAGAGTGAAAGTGGGATGGTGGATCAGGTCATGTTGACAACTAATGCTAATGGTTTGAGATTTGTGAAAGTAAGGATGAGATCTGTTCGCATACCTCAAATTGGAGACAAGTTCAGCAGTAGGCATGGTCAGAAAGGAACTATTGGCATGACATACACACAAGAAGATATGCCATGGACAGTTGAAGGCATCACCCCAGACATTATAGTGAACCCACATGCTATTCCTTCTCGGATGACAATTGGTCAGCTTATAGAATGTATCATGGGAAAAGTTGCAGCTCACGTGGGGAAGGAGGGAGATGCTACTCCCTTCACTGATGTAACAGTGGACAATATCAGCAAAGCCCTTCACAAATGTGGATATCAGATGCGAGGCTATGAGACTATGTACAATGGACACACTGGGAGGAAGCTAACTTCCATGATATTCTTGGGTCCGACTTACTACCAGAGGCTAAAACATATGGTGGATGATAAGATTCATTCTCGTGGCAGGGGCCCTGTCCAGATCCTCACGAGGCAGCCAGCTGAAGGTCGCTCACGTGATGGAGGTCTTCGATTTCGGGAGATGGAGCGAGATTGTATGATTGCACATGGTGCTGCGAACTTTCTGAAAGAACGTTTGATGGACCAGAGTGATGCATACAGGGTTCATGTCTGTGAGCACTGTGGATTGATAGCTATTGCAAATCTCAGAAAGGGTACCTTTGAGTGCAGAGGTTGCAAAAATAAGACTGACATTGTTCAGGTGCACATACCTTGTGCCTGTAAACTGCTCTTCCAAGAACTCATGTCCATGGCTATTGCTCCCAGAATGCTCACCTAGGAAGTGAAAAAGGCGAACGCTACAAAGAAGAAAGGAGCCTGAATAGATGGCTGCAGTGGCAGAGCTACATGAAATTTCCTTTACCCACCTTTTGATGAAGCACCCTCCTGTTTTCAGATGTCCCATATCTGATTTAAGTTTTACTACAGATTGATCTTGGAGAAATAAGTGATTTCATAACGATATGCTTATTAATAATTCAAAAACTGAGTTATATAAACTGCAAAACATAACCTGACACACAAACAGATAGCTGCTCATGTCAGATTTTCTTCTGTAGCTAATATTGAAGAGAACATCTCAATACTCTTCAAAAGCGATGTGATCAAAATATTCCCTTGAGAAATGGAACAAGTAAGGGTTTCGGATTTCGGTACCTCTAGCCGAGAAACGTGGAGGCTGGAGAGGAAAAAAAGAATGTTTATATGCCTAAATCCAACGACCGTAAAATTTTATCACAAGTAAATAAAAACGGACAGTCAGGATCTCTTCTGAATTTATTGTTACTTTTTACCATGAAATTTTCCTTTTTTTTCCAATTTTTGTGCCCCCATCATGTCACCATATTTTGCTTTGCTTTAAATTTAAGCATCCGAGGGAGTCCGGGACACCGTCCATAATCGCAAAGATACTCTCCTTCGTTTGAAAACTCAAACTAAAAAGGCCAAAAGGGCGAGTCAAATACGTTGGTTGCCGAAATCGATAGTCTTCTCCCACAACATCAATTCCAATCCCAAGACCGACCAAAAATTAAAGAAAGTGGAGGAGACCAGTTGACTTAGTCGTCAATCCAAAGCAATGAACTGACCATTCCTTTCTTATTTACTGGGCCCTCCTATCCATTGTCGGCCAACCCACCAATCCAGCCTGTTCGTATCATTGCTCCATTGTACTTTTCCAGCCATAGTCCCGCAGCCAGAACCCACCACGTGCCCAAATCCCCCGTACTCATCCACAGTAACCACATTCTATCCCGCGGGACCCGCTTCGCAATCATCCACGCGTCTTGTTCACAATACGAGACAGCATATTAACGAATAATGATTTCGCAGTGAAAGTGAAATGGAAATCATCCACGCGTCTTACCTGGCAATAATTTGTTCTATCTCTCCTTTATACCAGTCTTCCCGGTTTTTTCGATCACAGAAAAACAAACCCTAAGAGAAAGAAAAAGAAAACCAGGTAATCAAATCCATTTCTTCTCTCGTCTTTTTGAAGAATTTTTATTTTTTATAATTAATTTTCAAGTATATTCTTTGATCGTGTTCGATTTAAAATAAACAAATCCTACATATATTTATTCGATCTAGGGTTTACATTTTCATAGCTCAGAATTTTTTTTCTCTCTTCTTGAAATTTTTTTGATTAAAAATGGAAGAAGAAGTTCAAAAGCATGGTTTATTGGTGAGAATTATCGCTTAATTTGTAGTATTTTTTTTGTTCTGTTGGTGTGGTTAATTAATATTTAGAAACTGTACTTTTCGGGGTTATCTCTTAATTAATTATTATGATTATTAAGGTTTTGATTTCATGTAATTATTATAGGGAGATTTGTTGATGGATTTGGTAGGTTATGAGATTCTATTATTGAGCTGCATTTATTACACTCACGGGAAAGTGTTTTTATAAATTTGATTAAATTTGACATGTGGGTTGGGCTGTTGATGTTATACATAAAGGGAAATGAATTCACACACGAGAAAGTTAAAAAATCTTTTAAATAAGTGTGGGATTTGGTTATTGTTGAGAGATTTGACATGTGGGTTGTTGTTTGATTTGATGTTATTATCGACAGGGAAATGCGAATTCACCTGGTTTTCATTCAATAAAGAAAAGAGAAAAGATGCGTCGTTGGTTGTGTTGTAATTGTCAAGTTGAAGAATCACACAATCCACATGAAGATGAACCATTGAAAAACAGTGATGACCATAATGATGGTATGTATCTATCTATGGATATATCTTTATAATTGTTGTGTCAGATTACTGATTTTTATGGCAGAAACCTAATTTTGTCGTATTTTTATGGACAAATTATCTGATAATTACCTGCTTATTTTATTCATTTGATAATGGATTTCATGTGATTCATTATCAGATGCAAGATAGCTGACTTCAATGCCCAAATGAATGTTTTAACAACCCTTCTATCTGAATGAGATTGCCTTTTTCTTTTCTTTTCTCCAAAAGATTACTGAATGCATTCAAGTGGTTATCTGAAGTCTGGAGTATGTTTGTAGGATTGTGATATTATTAAAGTATTCTCAAACTTGTGTATTTGGATGTTTCAGCGTACACAAGGAACAAGAATAATACAGCTAATACCGAAGTAAAAGCACCACCACCTATTGAAGTGCCTGCTTTGCCTTTAGATGAGCTAAAAGAAAAGACCGACAATTTTGGGTCCAAGTCTTTGATTGGTGAGGGTTCATATGGGAGAGTATATTATGCAACCTTGGACAGTGGAAGTGCTGTCGCTATAAAGAAGCTTGATGTTGCATCTGAACCCGAATCCAATGTTACGTTTCTGACACAGGTGTGTAGGCTAGTATGGCATGTAGTCTACAGCATGATTTCAACAGCTTCTTAAGCCTGTTTTATAGTGGCAAGAAAATAGGTTTTCCTTTTGCTGTTATTTGTTAGCATCAGTTCCATTCCAATGGTCTGATTGAATTGTTTTTTACTTTCAGGTGTCTATGGTTTCAAAACTTAAACATGAGAATTTGGTTGAGTTGCTTGGCTATTGTGTGGAAGGCAGTCTTCGTGTCTTAGCATATGAGTTTGCAACTATGGGATCTCTACACGACATTTTGCACGGTATGACACAAACAGGCTCTAGTGTGTTCCCATCACTCTATCAAACAGCTGTTGTTAACAGTGTTTAAAATATTTGTGATCTCCTAATTGTGGACACAGCTGTTATTAACAGTGTTTAGATGGAAGAATCATGAAGGGGATGTTTGTTACTGTTTTGCATTTCGCTTGATAGTTGTGACCTCCTCGTTGTTAACTTTTCTCTCCTCATTTTGATAACTAGTCTTCTTGGAATTCCTGGGATATGCAGGTAGAAAAGGAGTCCAAGGTGCACAACCAGGTCCTGTGCTTGACTGGATGCAGCGTGTGAGAATTGCTGTTGATGCAGCAAGCGGATTAGAGTTCTTACATGAGAAGCAACGACCTTCAATAATACATAGGGACATCAGATCAAGTAACGTTTTGCTATTTGAGGACTTCAAGGCCAAAATTGCAGACTTCAACCTTTCAAATCAGGCTCCTGACATGGCAGCTCGTCTGCATTCTACTCGTGTATTGGGAACATTCGGTTATCATGCACCAGAGTAAGGCTTCTGAAATCTTGGTCTTTCATCGTTAGTCTTTAAGTTGGTTTGCCATATACAATCTCGTGCATAGATAGAAAATTTAGTACAGTACTTATTATTATTTTTATTTTAGAGATGCAGCCTATGAATATATTCTTTGATAGTTTAATTTCTGTATAACTGTCTAGTTTTTCTTTTGTAGCATCAGTACCAATGTCCTAGATACTTTATTTGTATTTTTCCTTTCAGAATATATCTTTTCTATCCCAGCTAGAACAGTGCAAACTCGTTAGGTTCTTATGTAAGGTTTTTTTCATGTGTTAGAAGCTTGGTGCAGAATAGGAAAATAACTTCTCAGGGCCAACTTCATTTGTGGTTGCGTCTAATCATATTCTACTGTAACCGACATTGTTCTTGTTGTTTACTTTTTAGACATATAGTCTTTGGAATACCATCATACTACCAAATGCAAGTTCTTAATGCAGTATTTTTACTTCGGTATATTCTTTGTTTAGTGTTTTGCTGAGAAAGGTAACTGGAACTTTGAGAAGTTAAGAAATCAGTGGTAAGAAAAATTGAAATCCGTAAATTTGTAACTGCAGAAAAACCAAATCAGTGTTTACCAGTATTTACATATACACTGTGGACTGCGTTTGTTGAAATATCTTTGTCGTTGTTGATGACACTGTACATATAACCTGATGCAGGTATGCCATGACAGGTCAATTGACACAAAAGAGTGATGTATATAGTTTCGGTGTTGTTCTCTTGGAGCTTCTTACTGGCAGAAAACCTGTGGATCATACTATGCCTCGTGGGCAACAGAGTCTTGTCACCTGGGTAAGCTTTTTTCTTTCCCTTTTCCTTTTCTTCCTAGTTTTTTTATTCCCTTTTTGTTTGATCCAGTTTAAAGCCCCGCTTATGGTCCCATACCAGTTAGTACTAGTTGGTTCTGATATATCCCAAGTTTGTCGTCTTGAATGCGCACTCAAAGTAACCCACAGCAGTCTGGCTTATCCATATGGTGAGCTTGATAGTTTCATTAGGGTTCTGACTTCTGTGAATGGTGGATAACGATGACTTATGTGCAGTGATTTTGCATGTGTTTTATATTGATAAACTACGGTCTTGCTGCACTTGTGTCGTCCTGATCATTCTCTGCTGAGTGTAAATGGCTCGCTAGAAGAACTAAATAATTACTAATTCAGTATACCTATTTGAGATTGTTTTGGTGTTATCAAACCTCAAGATTGGGATCTCGGGTAGCTAGGTTTCTGCAAATATGATTTCGACCAGGACAGGAATAAAAAAAGTACCATCAAGTTAAATCTCAAAATTGATTTCCATTGAGAAGTTATTTTCCTACTACTACTAGCAATGATCTCATCAAGGATGGAATCTCCAGGGATGAGCACATAATATCTAATATAGTGGAGTGGGAAGTTTCATTGTTTCTTAAAACTTATCAATTCGGAAAGTATGAAGCTGGAAGATGTAGAGCACGAACTGACAGAGAAAGTCCTAAATAATCTTATGGTTATTTTTTGCACATGATTTGAACTAGTGCCAATTCCATCAGTTTTAACGTTGTTTTCTTTTGTTTGGTTTTTGAGTATAGGCCACACCAAGGCTAAGCGAGGACAAGGTTAAACAGTGTGTTGATCCAAAGCTAAAGGGAGAATATCCCCCTAAAGGAGTTGCCAAGGTTTCTCTCTCTCTCTTTGATTAGTTAAATATTCTGACCATGTTGCTTTCATATTTATGTAATGGATTTCCTGTATGGTCTCTTCTACACTATTCTGTATCTCTAGGTGTGGGGTTTCACATAATGTAGGGCTCGTGTTTATTGGAGGATACCCTCCTATTTAGATGTTATTTTGCATAATACTTACTACCTACAGAAAAAATATGCACAATATACTTGTACACTACCTTGACTCGTTGGGATGATGGTTGGGTATTTTCTTGTTCAACTACTAACTCCAGAATCAGGCGTCCATCATGGGAACACTTGTAACTATTTATCCAGTTGCCTTACAACAATTGTTTTTCCCGAACACCATAAAATATGAAATATTTACTTCTGTGCATGTTAATTTTGGATGTGATGTAAAATTGTGTATACACCATTTTTAATAAGCTTAAGCCTGGGATTGATATTTGATGAACCTTATATATGCTCTTCGTTACATAAGGAATGTCTAGTTTGATATTTGTATTCCAGGTTTAATTTTCCATTTCGTGAAAAACAACCAAATGCTGAATTTTGAATGTTTGTGCTGTAATAATAAGTAGATTGTGCGGCCTGATGGTCTCAAAAGCTAACATGTAGTGAACAGAATCCTGGACTAACATAGTGTTGATATTTTGTAATTACAGATGGCTGCTGTGGCGGCTTTGTGTGTACAATATGAATCAGAGTTCCGTCCCAACATGAGTATTGTTGTCAAGGCACTCAAACCACTTCTCACGCAGAAGCCTCCAGTCCCAGCTCCGGAGATTTAAACAAGGGTTTTGCAGTGAGAATTTTTATTTCACTTTGCCTCTAGGAGGGATCAGTCTGCATATTGTGCATTTTGGTTTGAATTTATTTCTCGGCAGATTGCTCCAGGTCTGGGTTGATTTCATATATATAGACTTTCTGTGTTTTGTTCGAGATTTCAATGTTTAAGATCAATGAATGAAGGGCTCAGATTGGAATCAGATTCTTGTGGATGAATCATCCCGTTGCATGACCACTTTGGTGGTTGTGCTGTCTGTGCCTTATCTTCTTTACACCCAAAAGTCAGTTATGGTATTTATATTGGGTTCTTCTATTTAACGTTCTGATGGAAAAAATCGTTTGCTCAATCCATGTAATTGTAATATTGAGTTATTTTTGTTGCTTTCTTTCTTGCCCTCAAGTAGATTGTTTTGTTCATTTTGGAATGGTGTACCCGAATTTATGAGCATTGAGTGTCGGTGTATCCTAAATCCAGAGTCTTGCGTTCAGAACCAGAACTAAAGCTAGACTAGCTTGAAGCTGATCAAAGTTAGGGTTGGATTCAGTAGTCTCGCCTCTCTTTTTTAGCATAGAAATGTGAATACAGGGATTAGAAAATTAACCTTCTATTTTGTCCACTGTGCCTCAGTTTAACACAATTTTTTGTTGTTGTTGAATGTGTACTAGACAAATTCCAAGGATGAGACAAAAAGATCATCTGGCTCCATCAAATATATACCAAAATAAGGGGCAAACTGTATTACAAACACAATCAAAAGACACTTTAATGTTGATGAACACCAAATCCTCCACAAACAGACGATTTGCTAATAACGATATAGAGCAAAATAAAGAACCATACCAACTATGAGAACACAACTTACAGAGCTGAATTCCATAACCTTGTGATGAGATGTACTAACGATAGTAACGAACCGCGTTAAGCAGTTGTTCATATATCGACAGCCATCGATAGTAGTAGCTATTAACAGAGTGCTACTTTATTTTTGTCTATATGGATAGATTTATATTCCCCTTCATATAAACCACTCCTCATATATTTTGATCAATCTATATATACAGTGATATATAAGATACTAGTGTCATTCTTAATCTTCTTGGTAAGATGTTAAGATATCTTACTTTGTTTCATGCTCTTCTTCTGCCTCCGGAGCCACTCTCCCTCTGGCAGTTGAAGTATACAGCAGCAACAGGCAGGCCGAGATTGTGAATTTCAGCAAAATCTCGCGTGTTGAAATTTTGACGCCAGCCTGGTGCATATACAGTTTGACGACCAAGTTGACGGAATAATACGTAAACAAATCGGTGAATCCCCGCAGTTGGTCTAGGTGCTTCGTATGTCACGATTTCTTGTCCTATAAAAGAATATGCACAACGCTGTCAGATTTAGATGAGAACACAACGGTAAGAGTCATAAGACCATAATAGATGAACTAGGGATAATTGAACACCTAAATATTGCAGGGGAGTCGATTGTCCCCACTTGTCTAAGGACTAGGTGTGTCTCCGGCTGGAGGTAACTTATGCCCAAATACGACAATTTGGGTATCCCCCTACTCCATTTAAAGCCAGCAAGGGCAGTAAAAATGACTAGGTGATGGAAATGAATCCAAGGACTAAATCACATCAAATCTATATATCATGATGATGATGAATCGGATCAATATGTCGTACGGGTACACTTAATTTGAAACACGCAACCAGACTGAAACCTTGTAGTCTGTCTGTCTGTCTGTCTGTTGGAATATTGTATAGTACTCACTGAAATCTGTGTGAGCACACTGAAACCGGAAAACGGACCTACTACTCAGCTAAAGTGGACTCCTTCATGGGGGATTTTGCTTGGGATAAAATCTCCGGTCAATCTAGCATCAGCGGGTTGGAGTTGGAATTTAATAGCTTCTGTTGCAAGTTGCGACTTTGTTGATTCTTCCTACTAAAAGTATATTCGATAGATTGATTCATCAAAGTTTGAGGAGGCAGAGTTGAGGACCATATATATCACTTTTCTCATGTAAAAACAAAAGAAAACAAAGCACTTTTTTCTTTTTCCTATCTTCTTAAAACATTGAATGTGCTTGTAATTCTATTGTGGCATTCGTATTACATGAACTCGGATTGGGCCGGAGTCTTAATCTACAAATGTAGTTTTCTTTCTTTTTAACACATCTGTCTTTTCATTATAGAAGAAAAAAAGTGTATTGAAGTATCAGTTTGTTCCTACCAACATGATGAAAATGACTTAGAGCAAGTTTTAATGGTGGAAATTTTTTATCTTCCAACTACCATGACACCTCAGTCTTTGGAATTGATCATAGAAGAATAATGTTAGAAGGTAAAATGGATTCCAAAGCACCCATTCCAAATTGAATTCAATGTTGGCCCATAGTCAGAACGGACAATGAGACTTCGGAACAAAAATCAACCACAAGATTGAGTGCAATTCAGAACGACGCTGTAAACAATCCAGAGGGCTTTAGTTTGGATACCAAACTAGTATCTTTTAATGAAACCTTAGAACTGTCTTGGAAAAAGTGCGAATGACCCCAACTTGGAAACAATTAGACTTGGCGTTCTACACTTTTTTCAAGCTTGGATTAATTTGGATAAACATGATGAATAACTGTATAAATATACTATTTGATATATTTTTTTAACCACTAAGTTTCTAAAAAAACAACACCGAATAAGTGGGGGAGCACGAAATGAAGGGAAAAGGAGGTTAAAGAAAACATCATGCATAGAGGTAAAATAATGAAAATAAAATTGTTTATAAGATATTTTAGTAAAATTATATACAAACAAATAAACTTTAAAAATCAATTAGCAAGTGAAATTATCTGGCTCTGTTCCCAACCTTGATCCAGACAACTTACTGCACTGAATTCAACTCTGAGAATTAAGGTTGTGTTTAATTGCAGAGAAAAGCAACAATTTCAGAAAAATTATATTCCATGAAATTAAGTTTAAAACAGCTGTTAACGGTTTTTTTAGAGATTTTCTATGAGATTTCATGGAGACAAATTTGCTCAAACGACGGAAAACACGAAAGATCAATAATATCATGGAATTAAATCCTACTAAACACACAGGAATTTGTGCGACTTTTGTTGAAGGCTATTTCTTTTTCGGAAAAGACCAAAAGAGAAAGGGAAAGAGAAAAGTGAAAAGATAAAAAGAAAAAAGAAAGTGCAATTAGGTCACTGGTTGTGTGTTTATGCACTGCCAGCCTAGACAAATTTAAAAAGATACATCTCTTTTCCCTTTTGGAATATTGAAGAAGTTTAGATTGTAATGGATTTGTTTTGACATACCATATGTTGCTCCTGTTGTTCCTGGGATATCAGTAACCAACCTAAAATCCAAACAAATCATCATGAGACTCAAACAAAATGCCAAGTAAAAAACATAAGATGTGATTCTGCAAGTATCAGTGGAAACATTTTTTTTTTAATGTAAAATAAAAATAGATAAAATTTGAAAACTCAAGAAATCAAAAAAGAAAAAGAAAAAAACATCAGCAAGGGACTTTTGGTACTGGTATGATTCAAACTCGGGTATTTGAAATATGGATATACCGGCAAAAGGTGAAACAAGTTGTTTGATCACTGGCTCACTATTTGTAGTCAGTGTACTCATTAAAGTGATGCAACCTCAACTGCTCAAGAGACACGCACACCTCAACGATTTTTCAAGTTTGCTTGCTTAGGACATGACCAAGTAACTAGTACCACTGACTAGATAAGCTCTCTTTTCGAAACAATTATTTTCCCATTTTAAAGTCTACCATGGACACATGCATGGGATGAGACTATGGGAGATCATCAGTTGAACGTACCAGTGCAAATATTCTCTTAAATTTGGATCGCTAGGGCTAGGTGCATCAGGGTCTACCATTACCTGCAGTTAAAAGTACATATATTCATGTAGTTAGTGTTTGATCATACACCTCGTAAAACTAAAGACTAATTAATTCAACAAAAAGCAAAAGCAGAAACAGAAAGAAATCATGAGATTCAAACTAGAAAGCAGGTCTGTATATGTGCATGCATGGTTAATTTATGCACATATGTAACCACACAGTACTTGTTTACGATTCATGAAGCTCCAACATGAACAGAGAAAGAGATAGAGAGTAACACCATTATATATATAGAGTTACCAGAGTGTAAAAGGTCCTCATGTCATCACCCCCAATCTCAACTCTAGGTTGAGTAACAACAGCAGAAGGTTTAAATTCACAACCATTAGTGACGTCCTTTGAAGTATATGATATCCTAATCGATACTGATCTTTCAAAGGGGTCTAATACATCCCCTACTACCCTCCCTACTACCAATGGATCTCTTGGTACTCTTCGCATCAAGCTAGATAGCTAGAGATAACAAAGAGAGAGAGATCTAGCAGAATGAAGAAGGTACGTAATGAAATGAGTATTATCTAGCCAGTGTTTTTGCAAGTATATATTTATTGCAAAAGTGATGATGGTAGATCACTAAGTAGCCAAGTCTATATATAGGCAAGATACATTTGGAGGGTGGCTTAAAAAATTCTCAAATTTGCCATCTTACTTTCTTCAGTAATGAAAAATGTTCACATCCAATCTATCCACTTAATTTACTTTGTTGCATGATTATAAGAAACTCTAGGTCAGAAACTAATAGAAGCTTTTCATGTGGTGTATGTCTTCTTCCCGCTCTTACTCAGTGGTCCTTAGACTAACAGGAGCGTATATTCTGATTCAGCATTATATTTTGCTGCCTTGTGATTGGCTTCAGATCAAAATACATGTACTAGTGCATCCATGTGGAACCATAGATTTACAAATCCATCTCTCTCCTCTCCTTTTTCCACTTGGCGTAGAGTGATTCGACAACTACTCTTTATCCTAAGGACAAATAGATTCACCAAGTTGATAATATTTAACACATGGTACGTCATGGACTACATTTTTGCCTGCATCATCCTCTTCACTGTTATGATCACCTAACCCATGCAGAATTATATATGTGTCAGCAGCAGCGCACTAAAATGTATGCGTATGTGTAAAATACATACAAAATAAACCTGTGAATAGTTAACCCCAAAATTAACTGTGTATATCTTGCATAAGCGTATGGGTGACTTCGAAAATCTATAGCGCGATGTGAGAAAAATAATAAATGAAAGCTCTAAATATGGTAGCGGTAATGGACATGCTATACTGGTGATCTCTTTACCTACTAAGAAAATCATCAGCATGTGTTGAGAATTCTTGTCTATCCACAGCTAATTCCCACTGCGTCTTTTCATGTTAATCCAAACGTCATTTCTAAGAATCAAAGAAGAGAAGTAGAAAACATTTTCCACACTACTATTAGTCACATCTCTCTCTCTCTCTCTGGATAGCAATCAAAAACATTTTCCACACTACTATTAGTCGCATCTCTCTCTCTGTATAGCAACCAAAACCTTATGATGGCAGACATTTATGCGGTCAAATTGTTCCTTGTGCTACTATAAACAGACCAACATTGACATCTAATTCATCTAAGCAAATATTGAAAATTTGAGCTCTAGATATATTCACACCTTCTCATACTCCCGGCTGCAACAAACTTACCGTTTAAAATTCAAGAAATAGAGCCCATAGTATCAAACCAAACTAACATTTGGCCCACAAATGATAAAGAAAGAACTATTTTTTTTTTTGGGACCATGGTTTTTTCTGAGGGGACCATGATTTCAATTTTAGGAGGACATTTAGAAGTAAAGTGAAGTCACCCCTTGTCCATATATTTTGGTTAGTGACCAAAATGCCCTTATATTATATTATTTTTATTTATAAAAAGGTGTTGGAGCCCAGCTTGTTGCTAGGTTACCAACCAAAAGCTTTGTATAATGATTAATTTATAAAAATTTAATATTTATATTATCGATAATATAATATCTCATTAGAAAAAAAAAAAAAAATTATTTCCTTTTTCAATTTTTTCTTCAAAATTTTAAATTTTTTAAACTTTGGTTTAAATTTTTTTTTTCTTGTTTTTTAATTAGCTTTGGTTCTATAAGTACAAATTCACATGTATTTTTCTCGCAAACCCTTTAGTGATATGCAAATTCTAAGGTATTTTCCCACAAACCCATTGCTTTTAATTTGTTTTTGATTGAAAAAATTGATTAGAAATCATCAAATTAGGGTTGAAATGTTAGTTACAGAGTATTGTTCAGTTAGAAGTGGTTTAAAAAAACCCTAGTTTTCTAACCGGACTCCCTGAACATAGAACACCAAGAACACATCGGTTAGAGCGAAAAATTTCCTTGCAAACCGAATTCATAGTTCGGTGCGTTCGCAAAAGTTTTAGAAATTTTGTATTTAACCGAACTTTGAGATCGGTCTATTCGCAATTTTTTTAGAAAATTTTTACTTACCCGAACTCCTATATGAAAATACACTAAACAGGATTCGGTTATATTCATAAAAATGCAAACCGAACTTTCAATTCGATGGGTTCGCAAAAGTTTTAGAATTTTTTTACTTAACCGAACTCCTATCTAAAAAAACTTTTTTTGATATTTTCTCTTAGCCGAACTTCAAGTTCGACTAGATTTATTATTTTTCCCCTAACCGAACCACATACAAAAAAAAAAAAAAAATTAAAAAAGATATTTAAAAAATTTGAAAAAAATAAATAAAATAAAAATAAATAAATATTTATTTAATTAATAAAAGGGTAACTTAGTCATCTCAACCTTTTAGGTCACCCCTTATACCATAGGGAAGGTGGCCTAATCAAGTCATGGTCCCCTCAAAAAAGTCATGGTCCCCAAAAATCGTTCATAGAGTATCCGACTCTTATAACATATTGCCAAGTCAGTGAACCCTTTGGCATGGTCTCTTGCCAAAACAAAATCTTGTAGCGCGAGAATTTAGGGATGAGCAAACCCATCTAACCCAACCCGATCTGACCCAATTTTATTGGGCTGGACACCTGATTCGTTCGGAGATGAATTAGACGCGGACATATTCCTAAAAATCCGTTTGGTTTCGGGTTACATACGAGTGACATCTTATAAACTCATTGGATTCCCATACTCGTTACCCTTTGTTGAAAATGCGGGGTATAACAACCACACCAATATTTCGTTCGGAAATATGTATGGACTAAACTCTAATATAATTCAGAGAACACCAACTTAAAAGTGAGACTCAATCAAGAAAGATATCAAAGAGCTTTATCTCTTTCTCAATACAATCAGTAAATCAACTAGATAGAAATAGACTGATTGATATAAGAATAACTCGGATAGTACCAAAGACCAATGGGAGAGTGTCAATCAAGTTCTATCCAACAATCAGGGTCGGATTTATCAACTGATTGGACTACGCACAACCTGTGATATTTCAATTATATAAACAAATATAACGCGGAAAAGAAATAACAGAGACACCAAAAATTTTGTTCACAAGGAAACCGCAAATGCAGAAAAACCTCGCGACCTAGTCCAGATTTGAACACCACACTGTATTAAGCTTCTACAGACTCGATCCTACTACAAGTTAACTTCAGACCGGAATGTAGTTGATCCCTAACCAAGTCTCACACCGATTAAGGTACAGTCGCGTTCCTTATGCCTCTTGAATCCCAGCAAGACTCTGCTCACTTGATTCCCTTAGCTGATCTCACCCAAAACTAAGAGTTTCTACGACCCAAATTCGAAGACTTATAAAAAAAATATGTCTCATACAGATATGTCTATCCTTTATTTATTTTTTTCCGTATTTTGATACAAAGATCAAGGTGAACATGAACCAACTAATAATCCGGTTTTGTACTCTCGAAGAGCATCCTAGAAATATCAGTCACCTCAAAATAACCTAACTGATTAACAGAAGAAGTTTCTGCGGAATCACAAGATTCGAGACGAAGAACTGTTGTGATTACTTTTTATATCTTACCTATCAGAGATAATTCTCGATTAAATCTAAGAGAAGATAAAATTCAATATGATAGAACAAGTAAGATCAGAATATCCAACTACAAAGAAAATAGTTGGATCTGGCTTCACGAATCCCAAATGAAGTATTCAATTCGTTAATCTAATAATGGTGTTGGAAAAACCTAGGTTAAATGAGAATCAAATCTAGTTTACAACTAGGACATACGAGCGTGTCGGGATTAGGTTTCCCAGCTACTAGAGTTTTCCTTTATATAGTCTTTCAAAGCAGGGTTACTTACAATCAAGCTAAGAAAGCTTAGTAACAAAGCAATTGATTTTCACCTTTAGATGAACTCCTGATTTAAGATTCAAGCCAAGTATGCTTAGAAACTACGCAATCAATCTCCACCGTTAGATAGTATTAGCTTGATATACACAAATAAAATATACCTATATATATATATATATATATATATATATATATATATATGGATAAAACGTAAGCAAACATGTATACCTTGTTGGCTCAATAATAGTTAATCGAAGTTATCCATATTAATATTTACAGTTTAGGCATATTCATCTAACACTTCTAGATCAAATATGATGACCAATCAATCATGATAGATAATCAATTGAATCTAAAAGTGTTTCAAGAGAGTTGTTCAAATGTTCATCATCTCATAGAAACATATATGAATCATTTGAAACAAAATCGGTTTGGGTTCTAATTGTACAAAGTACTTATACAAGAACCAATTCATGAACATAATGCAACTGCTTGTAAAACTAGTTCACATAACTTAATCATTAAATTTCCAGGGATTTGAGTTCGCAAACGAACCTGTGTTCATGAGTATGAAAATCACACTTTACCGATTTTAGAACTTGGCCACTGTGTTCGCAAACTGAGTTTCCGGACTTTGGATTTGTTTATCCGTTCGCAAACATGGTACGCGAACAATAGTTCCGGACCTTTTCACAGGTAAACTCGTTCGCAAACAAGGTTTGTAAACAATAGTTCCGGACCTTAACTAGACTTCCACAGTGCACATACAAAGTATACATACTGTGATATATCCAGGCTTTGGTAGTCGTTCTAAACTCTCATTTAATCATTGAAACATTCTTAGAAGACAATAATGGTAATCTTACACATACCACTAGCTTCAAGCAATTTTAAAGTGATTAATTGATAGACACATTTTTGTGTCCGATTTGTCTCGATTCTATATATTGTTATGGCTCATTTTTGTACTTATTATGGTGTTTTATTTATTTGTAGGTATTTTTGGCTAATAAACACTTTTGAAAAAAATTGGCTCGAAAAGTTGTCGGAAAGCACCCGGAGGACATTTGCTATTCGGACTCTCACTTTGGATAAGGGGTAACCTAATTACTAAGGGGCATCCCATTTCCAGGCAGTAGCTAATCGCATCCCTACTCTGGATAAGGGGAAACCATCTTCAACATTAAAAAAAAGGATTTTGGCGGGAAAAAAGTGCAGTTAAAGAGCAGTTTTGGCAATCGTGATTTAAAGGAGTTTGAGGTCGATTAAACCTCTGATTTTCATAGGATAGACTCCTTATGGGTTTAGGAATCTGATATGTGTGTTTAAATCGATTAGAATGGGCTCAATCGACGGATTTTTCTCACAACAAGAAAATATGGAAAGTCACGTGTGTGACCCGTTTTAGGGAATTTTAGAGAGATTAAATCGCTGTAAACCTTCCCAAAGATTTGTATCTATCTAAGGAAGAGTTTAGAATAAAAAGGAAAGCTCAGAAATGCGTAGAAATCCTAAAACAAGAAATTGTCGCAACTTGGCCGTGAAGAGAAGGAAAGAGATTTTGGAAGATTTGGGAGAGATTTAATCGGTATTTTTGATATAAATAGACGTCTTGGGTCATATAGAAGAGGTGTCGAGAGTTTGGGAACCTAAGGAGAGCCAGAGAAGAAGAAATCAGAGCTTTACCAAACTCTGTTTCTGCTGCTGCTGCTGCTGCTGAAGAAGAAGAACGCGAAGAACATTGACGCTCGGTAGACAGTCGCAGAACAATGTCGTTGATTAAGAGCTGAAGAACATTAAGCTGTTCAGGGCAGTCATATTTTAGGGTCTTAAAATCAGCGACAAAGCAACAGTTTTTCTGTAACAGTTCCATTGTAACAGCTGTTTTGCAACACCAATACACTGTTGCAAACAGTCTGTGTTATTACTTTTCACTCTTTTAATCATCTTTTGAGCAACAAAAACACATTTTGAGATCATGATTAATATGAGGAGGTAAACCCCATTGCTAAGGCGATAGAGGAAGCTATTTTTCCAACAAAAAGTGGTATATTCTATTTTATCTTTTTATTTTCAATAATTATATGATTATTTGCCTTGAACTATTATTGAATATGATTTTTATTTGAGTGATTGTGATCTATTTTGATGGAGTATGCTTAGTTTTAAGACTTTTGATGCTTCATACTTGGTATTTACAATTATTACTTTTGAAAATCTACTTGTTGCAATATTTTAGAATCAAATTAAACAAGAAAATCTCATAAATATAAGTATTGGTTTAATCACTTTGAACTTGGAAAATAATGGAATCTTAGCCTCAGTGTTTCTTTTAGTATTGATATCATCTTTGATTGAGTTTGCTATAATTTTTAGTGAGTTTTCTATTTTAGTATTAGAATTTAAGTCTAATTAATATCCTTCACAAGTCTGAGAATCGAATCACTTTTACCACTATCTACAAATCACATCAATTTTTGGCGCCGCTGCCGGGGACTTGTTTTTAAGGTTTTAGATTTATTTTATTTTATTTTTTTATTTTTATTATTTTTGTCCTTTTTTATGTTTTTGGGTATTTATCTTGTGTCTACAGGTTCTGGATCATTGAGAAAATTGAGCCAAGGAGTTTGGTGATTTCATAAAGACTTGGAGCTAAAGATTAAAGCAAAAAGAATAGAAAAGAAAACAATTTTATTTTAGACAATTTTAGTTTAGGGTTTGTTTATTTTATTTAAAAAAAAATGTATTAGGGTTTATTATTTTTTTAATTTTTCTTTATTTTTTTGGACTTTTGGACTTTGGGACATTATTTTTTTTATTACCCTACGGAAGGGTACTTTAAACATAAACTGTTTGCAGAGAAGGAGGACAATTACGATATTGTCTCTGCACTTTGGGTTCGTACACTAGACATCGGAGTCAGTGGCCCGAGTCGACTACAACCGATTCATCCCCCGTCTGGAACGGGAGGTAAGATTCTAAACACTCGCGAATCCCCTGTCAGCGAGTTACTGGACTCCTTCGTATGCATATATGTTGAGGACTGAATACGGACATTTATTTTTCTAGTAAAGGGCAAGGCCTGGCCATACAAGATAAGGGTTCGGATTTCATCACCGTTCTCTTCTTGCCCGCTTTAGGAACACGTAACCTACGCGAACCTAAGCCTAAAATTTTGACTAGAACGAGACCGATAGGGTAACGAGCTTAACAGGAAAGTCATTCGAAAAATATTGGTTACTCTTTTAAGCATACTTCGAAGTTCTTGACGGTTTCTGTAAGTTGAATGCGTGACTGCGCCGCCTTGTAATACCGGTGAGGCCTTGGGTATCAAAGCTCCACCGAGCTTCCCTCGCCTCTATTCAACTTACGTTAACTCGGATTGATTCCAGAGGGGTTTGCTTAAATTGTAACGAATTCCCGTTCGAAGGATTAGAAGCTGGTCTAGAAACAATCTAAGTGGAGCCATCATGCTTTTTGTTTGCTAGAAATCAATAGGTTTGATTTGGTTGAGTCGGCCTTGATCTGTGTTTGCTTACCCTTCCAATTTAGAAAATTCTATTGTATGCCTGAACGTAAAAGAGACGCACTAGGTAGATTTGTTAAAGAGAAACCTAGTAGTTCGAAGCGTCTCGATTACCTTAATCTAGAAAGTCCGGCTTTTGAAGAGTCTGTTTTTGAACGTTCTTTGACTGAGGAGAGAATCCATGTTGCTCCGATAGCGCCAGAAATGGCAACTTTGAAAGCTTTGTTGAATCCAACTAGGACTACCCGTCCTTCGTGTATTAAGTTAGCTGAAACGGAGGCACCCTATGAACTGAAACCTGGGACCTTACAGATGCTCCCAATCTTTTTAGGGAAAGAAAATGAAAACCCTTATTACCATGTTAGGGATTTTGAGGAAATTTGTAGTACTCTAAGAATTAGAGGCTTAGATGATGATGCTTTGAAACTTAGGTTATTCCCATTTTCCCTGAAAGATAAGGCCAAGTCGTGGCTGTATAGTTTGGACTCCGAGTCAATTGAGACATATGAACAACTTACATCTGCCTTTTTCAATAAGTTTTTCCCTAGGCACAAAACATCGTCTATTAGGACGCAAATATGCACATTTTCACAACAAGAGGGAGAATCTTTATATAGGTATTTGGAAAGGTTCAATGATTTATTATCCCAGTGTCCTCATCATGGTTTAGAAAAGGTTAGGCTAGTTCAGATCCTTTATGAGGGTTTAGATTATTCCACAACGACCATGGTTGAGTCTCTATGCACTGGTGGATTTGAAAACCAAACTGTTGATGCGGCGATGGAATTTTTTAATGAAATCGCCGAAAAAACCCAGCAATGGGAAAATAGTAGGGCACCCCAGAAAACAATTCTTTTAAGTAGAGGAAACGTTAATAGGGTAGAAGGAGGCTATGAATCAGATGCCAAAATTGTTGCTATAGCAAAAAGGTTAGAAGCCTTAGAAGTGGGCCAGACTAGTGGTAGAGTGGAGCCTTTTTGGGAAGGCCAGAATATTGAAGAGCAGGCCAATGCTCTTTATAATAACACTAGATTTGATAACCGTCAAAAGATTGACCCATATTCAGAAACCTATAATCCTGGTTGGAGAAACCATCCGAACCTTTCGTGGTCTAAGGGCCAAAGTCAAGGTCAGTTTAGTAATTCTAATGCTCCCCCAGGTTTTGGCTATACTAAGAATCCTTCAGGACTAGCTCAGTTTCAGAATCAGTCAGATAAGAAAATCCTAAGTTTAGAGGAATCTCTCGCCTTGTTAACTCAGCAAACTGCAAAATTCCAGTTATCCGTAGAACAGAGTCTACAAGCTAGTAACAGGATAGGACAAGAAAATAGTCAGGCTATTTCCGAGTTAAAAACCCAGGTTGGTCTGATAAGTGATTCTTTGAGAGAAAAAGGTAAGTTTCCTAGTCAAACACAACCCAACCCTAGAGGAGTTCATGAATTAGGTGCAAAACCATCGAATCAATTGAATGCTGTTAGAACCCTTAGAAGTGGTAGAGTTGTAGACAATAAGGTAACCATGCCCGATAGTGAACATACTGTAGTTCACCCCTCAGGATCTCACCTCTCAGGACCAGTAGCTGAAGAGACTGATAAAGTTTCTGATGATGTGAATTCGGTTCCTGAAAGGTCTGATTTTAGGCCTAGAGCCCCATTTCCTCAGCTATTAGTACCAACAAAGAAGGAATCGAACTTTAATGACATAGTGGAGGTTTTTAAGCAAGTTACCATAAACCTTCCCTTATTAGATGCAATTAGGCAAATTCCTGCTTATGCCAAGTTCCTTAAGGATATGTGTACGCGAAAGCGAAAACTTAGCGTCCATAAGAAAGCCTTTTTAGCTAGTCACGTAAGTTCAATCATTCAGAACACCACAACTCCAAAGTACAAAGACCCAGGTTCTCCTACCATTGCTTGCACAATAGGTAACTTCCGGGTAGAAAAAGCTTTACTTGACTTAGGAGCCAGTGTGAACTTACTGCCATTCCATGTATACTTACAGCTAGGACTTGGTGAAATGAAACCTACTCAGATGACACTGCAGTTAGCTGATAGGTCTGTTAAAATCCCTCGAGGTGTTATCGAGGATGTTCTTATTGAGGTCGACAAGTTTATTTATCCAGTGGATTTCGTGGTCCTAGATACCCAACCTGTCCCTCCAGAGAACCAGATACCTGTGATTTTAGGTCGCCCATTTTTAGCTACGTCTAATGCGATCATTAACTGTCGAAATGGTGTGATGAGTTTATCTTTTGGTAATATGACTATGGAGATGAACATTTTTAATGTCAGTAAGCAACCTCATGAGCTAGATGACACATGTGTTGAGGAGGTGAACATGATAGAAGCCTTAGTTCAGGAGTCATTACCAAACATCTTGTCTGAAGACCCATTAGAAAGTTGTCTATCCCATTTTGGTTTAGATTTTGACGACGATAGCACTATTGAACAGGTGAATGCTCTATTAGATTCTACCCCTGTGTTAGACACTGATAGATGGAAAGCTAGGTTCGAACCGTTACCAGTTTCTGAGACTACCCTAATTCCTTCTTTAGAAGAGCCCCCAAAGTTGGACCTTAAACCACTACCCGATACTCTAAAGTATGTGTTTTTAGGCCCATCTGAGACTTTACCTGTGATTGTAGCTTCCAATTTGGATAGTGATCAGGAAAGTAGGCTAGTAAATGTACTTCAAGACAATAAGGAAGCTTTAGGGTGGACTATAGCAGACATTAAGGGTATAAGTCCTACTGTGTGTATGCATCAGATTCATTTAGAGGAAGACTCCAAACCTTCTAGGGAGATGCAACGTCGACTGAACCCTAACATGAAAGAGGTAGTTCGAAAAGAGGTGCTTAAGTTGTTAGATGCGGGTATTATTTACCCAATTTCAGACAGTAAGTGGGTCAGCCCTGTTCAGGTTGTCCCCAAGAAATCAGGTATCACTGTAGTCCAGAATGATAATGAATTAATCCCAACCCGAGTGACCACGGGATGGCGTGTGTGTATTGACTATAGGAAATTGAACAAGGTCACAAGGAAGGATCACTTTCCCCTTCCTTTTATCGACCAAATGCTAGAGCGATTAGCTGGACATAGTCACTATTGCTTCTTAGATGGCTACTCCGGTTATAATCAGATCGTTATTGCCCCAGAAGACCAAGAGAAAACCACTTTTACCTGTCCCTTTGGTACCTTTGCGTATAGACGCATGCCTTTCGGGCTATGTAATGCCCCTGCAACTTTTCAGCGTTGTATGATGAGCATATTTTCTGATATGGTAGAACGGTTCTTAGAGGTCTTTATGGATGATTTTTCAGTGTTTGGTTCATCTTTCGATGAGTGCTTGCATCATTTGACATTAGTGTTGACTAGGTGTAAGGAAAAAAATTTAGTGCTTAATTGGGAAAAATGCCATTTCATGGTTAAATCAGGAATTGTATTAGGGCACATCGTCTCTTCAAAGGGTATAGAGGTAGACAAAGCCAAAGTTGACCTTATTAAGACTTTACAGGTCCCAAAAACCGTAAAAGATATTAGGTCATTCCTAGGGCATGCAGGTTTTTACCGTCGATTCATTAAGGATTTTAGCTTGATTTCTAGACCTCTTTGCAATTTGCTTGCAAAAGATGTTAAGTTTGTCTTTGATGATGCTTGTTTAGAGGCTTTTGAGAAGCTTAAAACTTTACTCACTACTGCCCCGATAGTCCAGGCACCTAACTGGAACCTACCCTTTGAGATTATGTGTGATTCTTCAGATTATGCTATAGGCGTCGTTTTAGGACAACGAGAAAACAAATTACTTCATGTGATTTATTATGCTAGCAAAACTCTGAATGATGCCCAAATGAACTACACAACTACCGAGAAGGAACTTTTAGCCATCGTGTTTGCCTTGGATAAGTTTAGGTCCTACCTATTAGGTTCTAAGATCATAATCTATACAGATCATGCTGCTTTGAAATACCTTTTATCTAAGAAGGATACCAAACCTAGATTGATTAGATGGATCCTATTGTTACAGGAATTTTCCCCAGACATT
The DNA here is from genome assembly GCF_003573695.1 of Papaver somniferum. Lineage (NCBI taxonomy): Eukaryota > Viridiplantae > Streptophyta > Magnoliopsida > Ranunculales > Papaveraceae > Papaver > Papaver somniferum. The sequence continues at coordinate 190,155,826 of NC_039362.1, read as the reverse complement.
AGAGAAAAAGGGTGCAGAAAATGTAGTAGCAGATCACTTGTCTAGGCTAGTTGTTAGTTCCCCTAGTGATTCCCTTCCTATAAGGGATAGCTTTCCTGATGAACAATTTTCTCTGTTTCCCAATCACCTTGGTATGCAAATATAGTGAATTATCTTGTTACTGGTCGAACCCCTCAACATTGGGGTAAGCAAGATCGTTCTAGGTTTTTAGCCGAGGTTAAGCATTTCTTTTGGGACGATCCTTATCTGTTTAAGTATTGTCCGGACCAGATTATTAGGAGATGTGTATCTGAGAGTGACCAGTCTAGTATTATCTCCTTTTGTCATGAACATGCATGTGGGGGTCATTTTAGTGCTAAGAAGAGCTGCTAAGATTTTGCAGTGTGGATTTTACTGGCCTTCGTTGTTTAAAGATTCCCATAGTCATTGTGTTTCTTGTGAGCGTTGCCAGAAGTTAGGAACATTTGGATTTCCCGTAAAATATGATGCCTTTGAACCCTATTTTAGTGATTGAGGTCTTTGATGTGTGGGGCATTGATTTTATGGGTCCATTTCCTATTTCGTTTGGTTATCTTTACATACTTGTCGCTGTAGACTATGTGTCTAAGTGGGTTGAGGCGGTTCCGTGTAGAACGAATGACCACAGGGTCGTAGTCCAGTTTTTGAAAGAGAATATACTTACACGTTTTGGTACGCCGCGAGCTATAATTAGTGATGGAGGTTCACACTTTTGTAATAGACCGTTTTCTTTTAATGAAACAATACGGTATTACCCATAAAGTAGCAACCCCATATCACCCTCAGACTAGTGGTCAGGTAGAGGTTTCCAATAGGGAAATTAAACGTATTCTAGAGAAAACAGTTAATCCAAATAGGAAAGACTGGTCGTCGAGGCTTACTGATGCCTTATGGGCTTACCGTACTGCGTTTAAGACACCCATTGGAATGTCACCTTATCGTTTAGTGTTTGGCAAGGCATGTCACCTGCCTGTTGAGTTAGAGCATCGAGCCTATTGGGCTATTAAGAACTTAAACTTTTCACTTGACAAGGCAGGAGCTCAAAGAAAGCTCCAGCTCAATGAGTTGGACGAGATTCGTAGAGATGCATACGATAGTGCTAAGGAGTATAAGAACAAAATGAAACTTGTGCATGATAGGAATATTTTACGAAAGTCATTTTCTCCAGGTCAAAAAGTTCTTCTGTATGACACTCGTTTGCATCTATTCCCCGGGAAGTTGCGCTCTCGGTGGACCGGTCCTTTTGTGGTCCGTACTGTTTTTCCTCATGGCGCTGTTGAGATTGAGACACCAGATGGTAGTAGTTCTTCGAAGGTTAACGGTCAGCGATTGAAGCCCTTTTTAGAGCCTTTTCCTACAGGTGATGTTGAGGAGGTCCCTATGGAGGACCCTGTTTACCTTGATTGACCATCAAGGCGATTTTGTATGTTGTATAATATTTTTGTAGGTTTTTGGTTACACTTCACCCAGGTACTATCTTTCCGACTTCTCTCTTTACTATTTCCTCATGTTACTTATATTTTTGGTACTTTTCTTTGATTAGAAACATTGAGGACAATGTTAGATTTAAGTTTTGGGTGGGGTATAACTTTTTGTTACCTTTTCGTTGCAATAAATAAACTCCAGAGCCTAGAAATTTATCCCTATTAAGGATGGCACTAACCAATCTAAGTGGATGGAAGCATTTTGGTTGTAGGAGTTGAGGAACCAATCTGACTAGATGGAAACATATAAAGAGTCTATTCATAAAAGCACAGATCTCAGGTGTTAAAAATAACATGATAATTTCACCATATCTCGTTGAGTCCTTTTCACTTCTGTTTTTATTTTGTTTTGTTTTTAAACTATGTTTCTCTAAATGATTAGGTGGGTCTCACGATTCAAGTTGTTGCCAATGCTAGGGTGAATTAGAGTGATTGAGATACAAAAAAAAAAAAAAAAAAAAAAAAGAAGAAGAAAAAGAGACCAGACCATCTGACCAACTGGAGGACATTTGCTATTCGGAAAGCACCCAGAGGACTCTCACTTTGGATAAGGAGAGTCCTACTTACTAAAGGGCATCCCATTTCCAGGCAGTTGCTAATCGCATCCCTACTCTGGATAAGGGGCAACCATCTTCAACATTAAAAAAGAAGAAGATTTTTTGGCGGGAAAAAAGTGCAGTTAAAGAGCAGTTTTGGCAATCGTGATTTGAAGAAGTTTGAGGTCGATTAAACCTCTGATTTTCATAGGATAGACTCCTTATGGGTCTAGGAATATGATATGGGAGTTTAAATCGATTAGAATGGGCTCAATCGACGGATTTTTCTCACAACAAGAAAATATGGAAAGTCACGTGTGTGACCTGTTTTAGGGAATTTTAAAGAGATTAAAGCGCTGTAAACCTTCCCAAAGATTTGTATCTATCTAAGGAAGAGCTTAGAATAAAAAGGAAAGCTCAGAAACGCGTAGAAATCCTAAAACAAGAAATTGTCGCAACTTGGCCATGAAGAGAAGGAAAGAGATTTTGGAAGATTTGGGAGAGATTTAATCGGTATTTTTGATATAAATAGATGTCTTGGGTCATATAGAAGAGGTGTAGAGAGTTTGGGAACCTAAGGAGAGCCAGAGAAGAAGAAATCAGAGCTTTACCAAACTCTGTTTCTGCTGCTGCTGCTGCTGAAGAAGAAGAACGCGAAGAACATTGACGCTCGGTAGACAGTCGCAGAACAGTGTCGTTGATTAACAGCTGAAGAACATTAAGTTGTTCAGGGCAATCTTATTTTAGGGTCTTAAAATCAGCGACAAAGTAACAGTTTTTCTGTAACAGTTCCATTGTAACAGCTGTTTTGCAACACCAATACACTGTTGCAAACAGTCTGTGTTATTACCTTTCACTCTTTTAATCATCTTTTGAGCAACAAACACACATTTTGAGATCATTATTAATATGAGGTGTTAAACCCCATTGCTAAGGCGATAGAGGAAGCTATTTTTCCAACAAAAAGTGGTATATTCTATTTTATCTTTTTATTTGCAATAATTATATGATTATTTGCCTTGAACTATTATTGAATATGATTTTTATTTGAGTTATTGTGATCTATTTTGATGGAGTATGCTTAGTTTTAAGACTTTTGATGCCTCATACTTGGTATTTTCAATTATTACTTTGGAAATCTACTTGTTGCAATATTTTAGAATCAAATTAAACAAGAAAATTGCATAAATATAAGTATTGGTTTAATCACTTTGAACTTGGAAAATAGTGGAATCTTAGCCTCAGTGTTTCTTTTAGTATTGATATCATCTTTGATTGAGTTTTCTATAATTTTTAGTGAGTTTTCTATTTTAGTATTAGAATTTAAGTCTAATTAATATCCTTCACAAGTTTGAGAATCAAACCACTTTTACCACTATCTACAAATCACATCATTAATCGATCAATACGAAACTTCCCAAGTTAACATCAAATGACTGTCTCACACAAATCATGTAAGATGTTCAAGGTAATTTTCACATGATCATCTTTGACTTAATATTTAGTTTCCAACAAATAAATTGTTTCCAAAAACTCGTCAAGTATACAATGAACTTAGCTAAAGCTAAAATATTCCAACACATATTTTGAGAAATAAATAAGCGAGATAAACTCGGCTCGAAATATCAAATGTGTATAATGTAAAAGTCTATATAGATATACGGCTTAGTCTGTTTAGAAGATAGAATAGAATAGATTTATGAGCGATACATAAGTTTTCGTCTCCACATACCTTTTGTTGATGAAGTTCCTCCAAGCTCTTCAGTAGATTTTCTTCTTCAATTAGTGAACGCCGTGAAGTCTAAAGCTCAACTACACACTTCTATCCTAATCTGAGACATAACTATAAGTAGACTAGAAATCAAGTATATAGTTGTTTATGGGTAAAAACTGATTCTGTTTTTTTTGGTAATTTGGGGTGTGTTGATGAGAAAAGAGTTCAAACCCTAAACAAATGCACTGCGCGGGAGCGCTTTTAGGTTCGAGAAATCAATCTGTAAGACTCTGGACTAAACCAAGAAATGGCCGTTCGAGATTCAATCCGGTCACAAGGTGAAGGAGATGGGGTTGATCTTAGGGAGGGAAGCGAAGAAGGTGTTGAGATTGTGAAGGTGTTGTCTGTTTATGACTTGTACCAGAATGTTGAACTGTCTTGCATAATATAAGCTATCAGTTATGGGTGTTTTCTGGATAGGTAGTTAACAACACTTGGTTTTCTGTTGTTGTTTGAGAATAGGTCGAAGAACCTATTTATACAAGTCATTTGAGCGTAATCCTCATCTCTTAGGAAGTGTAGGAAGTTGAGTAATGGAGTAGTGGGGTCTTGTAGGTGATTGATAATATTTTTGATTGTGGTTGTTGTAGTAGTAAAGATTCTAACTCTAAGACTTGTTAAGATTAATTTTAAAGGAATAAAATAGAGAGTTATTGGGTCTAGGATTCGGCCAAACTCATATCAATAGGTTCAATTGTTCATTCTCAAACAATTATCGCTCGACAAATAAAACAACATCGACTCTTATTCTTGCCAAGGTAGATTCTCTAAACATTAATTATAAATCGTAAGCATGGGACATCAAATATCTAAGCAAGCATGACCCATCTAATAAAATAATAACTAATTTTTTCAAACCAAAATTCTATTTTAATTAAGTGCAAAATTCAAATAGAAAATAAAACAAATTCACCCAAGTATGAAGTCCGGCTTCCTCTGTTGTCCCAGTGATGGGGTCTAGCTCATCATGTTGTTGGAAACACGCTCAAAAATCATTATTATTTCTCAAAGGGTGTTCACAAATGATGAAAAGGGAGAAATAATTCAAAACCGGGTTTGTAACAATTATAATTGTTACAAACCAGAGAACTACGACCCTCGGCTGTGGGTCGTTACCATTGTAGCATATAAGACTGTCTTGCGACTGTCGTATTCAATGTAGCATAAACGACTGCTTGTGTGGGTCAATGTTCTTCGTTCTTCACTGTTTTTATCTGCAGCAATTCTCTCGACTCTGTAGCCTCCCCCAATCACTCTATATCCTTCTAGGATACCCAGCAACTTATTTATACCCATAGCGACTCCAAATCTCTCGAGTAAATGCAAAATATTTTGGATTATTCTCCATGAAAGGTACGGGTATTTTCTTCCTTTTTTTATCTCCTCACGCGCTCTGCTGGTATTGACATGTATCAATTACTTTGATACACGACTCTTGAATGAATTGAACTGCATCCAGCCACATGCTACCACCAAGAATATCTCAACAAAATACCAAAAATATCTCTCGAGAATATTCTTTCACTGTTTCAACCAATCTCCAGTTGCAGCCATATTTGATCAATTCCAACACACATACCTTCCCTGTTTGAATGAAACAGGTCATTCTGCAACCAATTCCGACCAAAAAATCCGATTAAATTTCAGCCAAATCACTTCCACAAATACACGCAGATACAATCAAACCCGTGAACCCTGTTTTCTTTGGATCCAACTATCCATCCAACCTGGATTGATTCTAAGACCATTACCGGCCATGTTTCACCTAATGGAGTTATCCCAAACAAGTATAGCCATTAAATCTCACTACAAAGCTTCGAATTCTCATACCCTAATTCAGGTCCGTGAAGAACAACTTTCCCGCCAAAACTGTGTTGCTTCAGATCCACGATTCTAGCAAACCAATCCAAAGTTTATGAATTCCATCAGTCATACCAACCCTGTTAAGCTTTAACAGACTCACCCAAGAAGTTTCAGCGATTGAATCTCATTATTCACACCACAAACACAAACCTTAATTCTGTTCTGTGAAGTTCAAAATTTCCCGCCAAAACTCAAAATTTGAATTGTTGAAGATGAAGTGCCCCTATCCTGAACTGGGGTGCGAATAGCAGATGCCTTTTGGGGTAACCTTGGGCGCCCCTTAGTAATTGAGGTGCCCCTTAACCAACGGTGAAAGTCCGAATAACACGTGTCCTCCGGGGTACAAAAACCACTTTTTCGAGCAACTTTCTCCAAAAGAGCTTATTTCACAAAAACACCTACAAACAAGTTTATTAGTGATAAAATGAGTCCTAGCTAATGTATTTATGGGTGAAAATGTGTCGCACTTTCGTGCTCATCAAATTCCCCCACACTTACATTTTGCTAGTCCTCGAGCAAAACAGAAAACTGACCCGCTACACAACTGGTCATATAATAAGAGACATAGAGAGACCCGCTATACAACTGGTCATAATTTTTTTTTAAGACCCGCTACACAGCTGGTCATATAATGCAAGAACAAAGAAAAGACCCGCTACACAGCTGGTCATAACCCTAACAATCATTTTTTTTATATAGACCCGCTACACAGCTGATCATTTTTTTTTTGGAGACCTGCTACACAGCTGGTCATAACATGCAAGGAAATTCCTGAAAAAGAAAAGTAAAACGTTAATCACTCTCCCACACTTAAACATTACATTGTCCTCAATGTAATTGAGTCATCCAATGCAAAATTTAAGATGGGAAATCCATAAGATGAAAAAAAAAGTAAACGAAAATATAAAAATAAAAATAAAATAAAATACACCTACTAGAATGTACAAAAAAGGATCCCTAAAAATTAACAACCTGAAAATTTGGGGATCGACCCAAAATACAACATTTGTAAATGACAGCTTCACACTTATGTTATAACGATGCGGAGACACTGAAACTATCAAAAACAAAGATTTACCCCTAAACCAAGTTTTTACTGCACAAGGAAGTGCGTAAAGAACAAAATATGGGGATACTATTGGGACTGGGAAATTGTCAATTGGCTCATGCACGGTATTAGAAACAGGGACGTCCTCTGGGTATTTGGATGCAAAGTATTCCAACAAAATTTTTGAAGCACATAATTCTAACCCTAAATTAGGTAACTTTTGGAAGTCTAGGGAACTAGAAACAACCTCTAAGTTGGGTGAAAGATCTTGCGAGATAGGTTCTTCTAATAAATTAGACGAATCATCTACACAATCATTCACAGGGTCATCTATATATTCAGTATGGGACAGAGAGTCACTACATGATTCATCATCATCATCAGCAAATAATCTTTGACATTCAAGAACTCTCAATCTTTGTTCCAAACTAGGTGGTGTGTGTTTATAATACTTCTCGTATATCTCTAAAGGAGATTCTTCACTTACCACATGTGGATCAAAAACTCCATACCGTTGCCTCTGCATGTATTCACCAAGCGTCATCTCAGATGAGGATGCATGCTGATTTGAATTTCTACGCTTATATTCTGCCAATGTCATCTTAGGTGACGTCTCCTCGGAAGAAGTCATCATCCTCAAAAACTCCCTGAAAAGAAATACAAAAAGAAACATATAAAAAGGAAAAAAAATAATCTAAAATAAAATGAAAATACTGTACAAATAATAATAATAATAAAAAATAAACCTAAAAATTAATCTAAAAACAAATCTGCGTCGGCAGCGCCAAAATGATAATATTTTTGATTGTGGTTGTTGTAGTAGTAAAGATTCGAACTCTAAGACTTGTTAAGATTAATTTTAAAGGAATAAAATAGAGAATTACTGGGTCTAGGATTCGGCCAAACTCATATAAATAGGTTCAATTGTTCATTCTCAAACAATTATCGCTCGACAAATAAAACAACATCGACTCTTATTCTTGCCTAGGTAAATTCTCCAAACATTAATTATAAATCGTAAGCATGGGACATCAAACATATAAGCAAGCATGCCCCATCTAATAAAATAATAACTAATTTTTTCAAATCATAATTCTATTTTAATTAAGTGCAAAAGTCAAATAGAAAATAAAACAAATTCACCCAAGTATGAAGTCCGGCTTCCTCCGTTGTCCCAGTGATGGGGTCTAGCTCATCATGTTGTTGGAAACACGCTCAAAAATCATTATTATTGCTCAAAGGGTGTTTACAAATGATGAATCAAAATCGGGTTGGTAACAGTTATATTTGTTACAAACCAGAGAACTATGACCCTCGGCTGTGGGTCGTTACCACTGTAGCATATAAAGACTGTCTTGCGACTGTCGTATTCAATGTAGCATAAACGACTGCTTGTGTGGGTCAATGTTCTTCGTTCTTCACTGTTTTTCTGCTGCTGCTGCAGAGAAATCTGCAGCAATTCTCTCGACTCTGTAGCCTCCCCCAATCACTCTATATCCTTCTAGGATTCCCATCAACTTATTTATACCCATAGCGACTCCAAATCTCTCGAGTAAATGCAAAATATTTTTGATTATTCTCCATGCAAGGTACGGGTATTTTCTTCCTTTTTTTTTATCTCCTCACGCGCTCTGCTGGTATTGACATGTTCCAATTACTTTGATACACGACTCTTGAATGAATTGAACTGCATCCATCCACATGCTACCACCAAGAATATCTCAACAAAATACCAAAAATATCTCTCGAGAATATTCTTTCACTGTTTCAACCAATCTCCAGTTGCAACCATATTTGATCAATTCCAACACACATACCTTCCCTGTTTGAATGAAACAGGTCATTCTGCAACCAATTCCGATCAAAAATCCGATTAAATTTCAGCCAAATCACTTCCACAAATACACGCAGATACAGTCAAACCCGTGAACCCTGTTTTCTTTGGATCCAACTATCCAGCCAACCTGGATTGATTCTAAGACCCTTACCGGCCATGTTTCACCTAATGTAGTTATCCCAAACAAGTATAGCCATTAAATCTCACTACAAAGCTTCGAATTCTCATACCCTAATTCTGGTCCGTGAAGAACAAATTTCCCGCCAAAACTGTGTTGCTTCAGATCCATGATTCTAGCAAACCCCGCCAAAGTTTATGAATTCCATCAATCATACCAACCCTGTTAAGATTTAATAGACTCACCCAAGTAATTGAGGTGCCCCTTATCCAACGGTGAGAGTCCGAATAACACGTGTCCTCCGGGGTACAAAAACCACTTTTCGTGCAACTTTCTCCAAAAGAGCTTATTTCACAAAAACACCTACAAATAAGTTTATTGGTGATAAAATGAGTCCCAGCTAATGTATTTATGGGTGAAAATGTGTCGCACTTTCGTGCTCATCAGTGATTGTCACACGATCACGCCTCTGCCCACTTTCCTCATCATCGTTAACCGTCCATCTTCCCTGACACGTTCTTGTAATGGGCGCATTGCACGCCGCACGCTGTAAACCGCCAGACCAATACCCAAGTAAGTATCCCCCAATTTGTGACATGTTTGATGTCTCGAATGAGTGGGTCAGGTCGTGGGACCCGCCGCAGGAAATAACATACGGTGCTATTAGGTTAAATGACTTAGTTATTTAAGGATTTTATATTCATGAAATATCGTGTATGCTCGATGCATGTAATGCATCGTTTTAAAGCAATCAGCTCAAAACAATCGATATGCATAAAACATCGTTGTTTTAAAGCTTGGTCGAGTAAGTCACGGATTAAGCGTCTTAAAATAACAGCACGTCCAACCATCTTCGAGTGATCGTTTGGAGGCCGCATAGGAGAGCCATCATCTGGTCGATCACTCCTTGTGACAGAGTGGTGGACGGTAATCATTGAGGCGCTTCATTGATCGCCTAACTTTTAATCCAAGCTGCCCGACCAAGCTGGCAAAGTTGGACGGACGAGATGATGTACAACACATATTTGCTGCCGTTGATGGATTTTAGGGTTTTTTAGAGGTGCGCAACATCCCCTCTTTGGCTTGACCGAATCTAGCATGTGAGCTAATTTTGGTGGGATCGATCAGGAATGCGTGGAGACGGTCCACCGGAGTGTATGCCTATACCTCTTGGTCCCACAAAGATTCAATCTAGGACACTCAATTTGACCGGCAAAGATGAGTGGTCGTGATCGATTTGCGATATAAATACATTGTCACAAAGGTTTAAAAGCCGTGTGGCATGCCACCTTTTGGCGTGCGTTTCGTGGCGCCGGGCCCTAATCTTCATAGGCCAGCCGGTCACACGCAAAGGTGGGCCCACGGTGATCACGTTGACATCCTTGAGACCTCTTGAGTCTATATATACACCCTCCGTTTAGGCTGGTGAAGATGGATGGTCACGATCGAACTACGACAGACGTGCATTGCCGCAAACCGTAATTAGGGTTTTGAAACAGTCACGCACACGTGACTTTGTCCAAGTAGTTTTCCACGCCGTGATCCTCCTTTGGAGAGATCAATCACGTGGGGCCCATGTCGGGCTGACGGTGAACGCATGTGCACCTTCCTGATTGTCCTAAATGCGATCTAAGCCATCCAAATAGGCTGGCTAAGTTGGATGGTTGTGATCGATTTAAGACACTAGTGGAATTTCGCAACCCTTATAAGCATCACGCTTTCCATGGTTTGAGCAATCATTTCATTGCTCCATCGCCTCGCTGTGAGAAAACCGATCGGGTAAAGGAGAAGTGGGCCCGCCAACATGTGCGTTAGCGCTTCCCTGATCATTCATGGGATGATATAATCCGTCCAACCATGCTGGCGAAGTTGGATGGTTGCGATGGCTTTAAGACTGCCCTGAACAGTCTTGCTCGTTCGAGCCTCTCCCAAAACAGCACGGCCACCCTACTTTGAGTTGGCGTTCGACGACGCTGGAGAGTGTGGTGTTCGACCGGCTAGGGCATAAGTGGGCCCGCCAGGTGGTCATCACAATAGTTTCCCATTTTTTCCAGGGTTTGGCTAGGCTGGTTAAATCATGCGGCCAACTTGTGCGGTCGTGATCATTTCTGAGACTGACATGGGCAGTCTAGATTTTCCTTAAGGAAATTAAATACGTTCGATCGAGTTGTCTTTAATTAAAAGCGTGTCTATTCGAAACTGTCTTTGTCAGAGAGTGATGCAGCCTGTGTGGGTATTTAGTGCATGTCTCAATATTGGCATGGAGATTCATGTTACTCTGATGAGAGTGAACACTCAGTCGCCATGTCATGTCATGTCAATAAAGAGAGTTCGGCTGAGAACGACACGGAAAATACTAGGAAAATCATGCATTAATTAATAATGCTAATAAAATTCACAGAATATTTGGGATTGCTGTTGCACACACCATTCTGGGTGAATCTTGTGTATTTATTGAATTGCTTCGAATAAATAAAGTGAAGAGGTTTTCAGCACTCATCATCAAACGGCTTTACCCTTTTCAGGATGTCAGCGCATTAAATTTGGTTTTACAATTTTAACCTTCAATTAAAAACCACCATCAACATTAAGTCCCCTTCTTAGCACGTAATGGTTACACTATTGCGGGGTAAACACTATATGGTGACAAATAAAGGTAAAACTTTATGAAAAAAAGTTAGATATTACTAGGAGAGATGGGTCGGCTTGGCCTTTGAGAAGGACATGTTTAATGAAACGTCGATGCAAAGCAATCACCCTTATGGTATGTTGAGGCCGAGAATACTAATATGATGTAGTGGAGCCTCGACTAATGAGTGTTAAGGAATTTGCACGTCCCAACGCTAAGAGAAAGGATGTGTTGAGGCAGCATGCCTGGCAACACAGTGGTTAGTGTTGAGGAATTTTCACGTCCCAACGCTAAGAGAAAGGATGTGTTGAGGCAGCATGCCTGGAAACACAGTGGTGAGTGTTGAGGAATTCGCACGTCCCAACGCTAAGAGAAAGGATGTGTTGAGGCAGCATGCGTGGCAACACAGTGGTGAGTGTTGAGGAGTTTGCTCGTCTCAACACTAAGATAAAGGATATGTTGAGGCAGCATGCATGGCAACACAATAGTGGTGTTGAGGAATTTGCACGTCTCAACACCAAGAGGAGGGTGTGTTGAGGCAGTATGCCTGGAAACACAGTGTTGCGAAGTTTTCTCGTCTCACACTAAGAAAAAAGATGTGTTGAGGCCATCCCTGGCAACACAATATTGGTGTTGAGGAATTTGCACGTCTCAACACCAAGAGGAGGGTGTGTTGAGGCAGTACGCCTAGAAACAGTGAGTGTTGAGGAGTTTGCTCGTCTCAACACTAAGACAAAGGATGTGTTGAGGCAGCATGCCTGGCAACACAATAGTGGTGTTGAGGAATTTACACGTCTCGACACCAAGAGGAGGGTGTCTTGAGGTAGTATGCCTGGCAACTGTGAGTATTGAGGAGTTTGCTCGTCTCAACACTAAGAGACAGGATGTGTTGAGGCAGCATTCCTGGAAACACAATGGTGAGTGTTGAGGAGTTTGCGCGTATCAACACTAAGAGGAAAACGTGTTGAGGCAGTATGCCTGGAAACACAATAGTGGTGTTGAGGAATTTGCACGTCTCAACACCTAGAAGAGGGTGTGTTGAGGCAGTATGCCTGGCAACACAGTGGTGAGTGTTTAGGAGTTTGCTCATCTCAACACTAAGAGTAAAACGTGTTGAGGCAGTAGGCCTGGCAACACAATAGTGGTGTTGATGAATTTTCACGTCTCAACACCTAGAAGAGGGTGTGTTGAGGCAGTATTCCTGGCAACAAAATGGTGAGTGTTGAGGAGTTTGCTCGTCTCAACACTAAGAGGAAAACGTGTTGAGGCAGTATGCCTGGCAACACAATATTGGTGTTGAGGCAGTATGCCTGGCAACACAGTGGTGAGTGTTGAGGAGTTTTCTCGTCTCAACACTAAGAGGAAAACGTTTTGAGGAAGTATGCCTGGCAACACAATAGTGGTGTTGAGTAATTTGCACGTCTCAACACCTAGAAGAGGGTGTGTCGAGGCAGTATTCCTGGCAACACAGTGGTGAGTGTTGAGGAGTTTACTCATCTCAACACTAAGAGGAAAATGTGTTGAGGATGTATGCCTGGCAACACAATAGTGGTGTTGAGGAATTTGCACGTCTCAACACCTAGAAGAAGGTGTGTTGAGGCAGTACGCCTGGCAACACAGTGGTGAGTGTTGAGGAGTTTGCTCGTCTCAACACTATGAGAAAAACGTGTTGAGGAAGTACGCCTGGAAACACAATAGTGGTGTTGAGGAATTTGCACGTCTCAACACCTAGAAGAGGGTGTGTTGAGGCAGTATGCCTGGAAACACAGTGGTGAGTGTTGAGGAGTTTGCTCGTCTCAACACTAAGAGGAAAACGTGTTGAGGCAGTATGCCTGGAAACACAATAGTGGTGTTGAGGAATTTGCACGTCTCAACACCTAGAAGAGGATGTGTTGAGGCAGTATGCTTGGCAACACAGTGGTGAGTGTTGAGGAGTTTTCTCGTCTCAACACTAAGAGAAAAACGTGTTGAGGCAGTATGCCTGGCAACACAATAGTGGTGTTGAGGAATTTGCACATCTCAACACCTATAAGAGGGTGTGTTGAGATAGTATGCCTGGAAATACAGTGGTGAGTGTTGATGAGTTTGCTCGTCTCAAAACTAAGAGGAACACGTGTGGAGGAAGTATGCCTAAAAACACAATAGTGGTGTTGAGGAATTTGCAAGTCTCAACACCTAAAAGAGGATGTGTTGAGGCAGTATGCCTGGCAACACAGTGGTGAGTGTTGAGGAATTTGCACGTCTCAACACTAAGAGGAAAACGTGTTGAGGCAGTATGCCTGGCAACATAATAGTGGTGTTGAGGAATTAGCACGTCTCAACACCAAGTTATTTAAAATTTATTGAATATGCCTAATAGATATAAAACACTTAGTTTAAGGATAGTTACTTAGCTCTGTCTCCGCTAGGCATGTCCTTCGCGCATGATTGGGAATTGGGTGTATCAGGATCTCCCGTGAGTAAGCAGCGTGACAAAAGTCACCATGTGTAATTATCCTGAGCTTATTTTCTCGTGGAAGATGTGTATTTATTGCATTTATTGGTAAGGCGGTGACTGCGTTTAAACTTCTAAACCTGAAGGAGGCTTCAGTCCCTAAGTGTAGCTTACTTTGGTTATTCCCCCTAGAATCCACGTCTTTGTGATTTGGTAAGGATTCCTCTGGATCCTCTGGTCTCCCGTCCTAATGGTGGAGCGGCAGCAGCCTTGGTGATGTTTAGCGGCGCATGATGTTGTATCTCGGTGGCTTTCCTCTTGCTGCTTCAGTGAAATTACTTACAGAAGGCTGAAGGTTTCATTGCATGTTGGTGATATATATGCTTCCACGAGTATCATGAGGCTCAGCCTTCGATGATGCAAGTCGGTCCTCCTCCTGGATTAACGCCCACGTGGGGAGTGGGATGCAATGAACTTTGTATGATTCTTCGCATGGAGCTTCTCTTGGTTAAAACAATTCTACTCCACATATTGGTGCATAAGGAGACAATGATGCAGGAATATGAACGACTTTTTTATTCAGCATAGTCTTCAGGAATGGGTGATACGTCGAGGGGACGATCTGATTGTCATGAATCCATGGTCTCCCCAGTATCATATGGTAGTCCGGCTCCTTTTCTATGACTTTGAATTTTACCTTTGATTGGACGAGCCCTACAGATAGATTCAGATTGACATACCCGTACGTGTTGGTTTGGTTTCCTTCAAAGTATGTCATTGTGGTAGGCTATCGCACGATCTTGCTTGGGAGAACCTTGGCCGTATTGAGTGTCTTGATAGTAATCACATTCAAAGACGCTCCTATGTCGAGGAGGGACCTCTTGAACTCTGAATCCTTGATGCGTGAAGTAATGTGTAGGGCCCGGTTGTGACCTTTTTCTGCCATCATGTCTTCTTCCGTAAATGTAACATCATTCAAAGACATCTCTGGTGTTTTTGAGGCTTCTAGACGCAAAGGAGTTAAATGCACGTCCAGGGCTATCTGGTTGATTGCAGCAAACGTCTCCGCCCGCTGATTCTTCCAGAGGTGTAAAAGTTCGCATAAACTTTCCACTAGAGAATCCGCTTCCTGATCCAGCGGCCTCTGGTTCATAGTGAAACTATTGACTTGAGGAGGATCGTTGCGAGGATCAGTCCCCAGTGTAGAAATCTCCGTGATAGGATAAACGCTCATATCTGATGTCATCTTGATGAGGAGATTGAGTATGCCGTTTATTGTTTCTTTGATTAGGTCCATGTTCTTCGTGGGAATCTCCTGCACCCGTGCTAACTCGATCAATGTTGGGATTCTTCCGGTTACACCATCAGATACACCGTTGGGAAGAGAGGTATCTTCATTGGAGGAACTTCGACCGAGATTTGAAATTGTTTGGGAAGTCCTAAGACCGACCATTTTGAAAACAACCAAATGGGATTGGGTATTGAAGAAATTGACTTCACTTTCCTTATCATCGTTAACCGTCCATATTCCCTGACACGTTCTTGTAATGGGCACGTTGCACGCCGCACGCTTTAAACCGCCAGACCAATACCCCAGTAAGTATCCCCCAGTTTGTGACATGTTTGATGTCTCGAATGAGTGGGTCAGGTCGTGGGACCCGTCACAGGAAATAACATACGGTGATATTAAGTTAAATAACTGAGTTATTTAAGGATTTGATATTCATGAAATATCGTGTATGCTCGATGCATGTAATTCATCGTTTTAATGCAAGCAGCTCAAAACAATCGATATGCATAAAGCATCGCTGTTTTAAAGCTTGATCGAGTAAGTCACAGATTAAGCGTCTTAAAATGACATCACGTCCAACCATCTTCGAGTGATCCTTTGGAGGCTGCGTATGCGGGCCATCATCTGGTCGATCACTCCTTGTGACAGAGTGGTGGACGGTAATCATTGAGGCGCTTCATTGATCGCCTTACTTTTAATCCAAACTGCCCGACCAATCTGGAAAAGTTGGACGAACAATATAATTTACGACACATATTTGCTGCCTTTGATGGATTTTAGGGTTTTTTAGAGGTGCGCAGCATCACCTCTTTGGCTTGACCGAATCTAAGAATGGGCGCTAATTTTGGTGGGACCGATCAGGCATGCGTGGAGACGGTCCGCCGGCGTGCATGCCTATACCTGTCGGTCCTACAAAGATTCAATCTGGGCCACTCAATTTGACCGGCAAAGATGAGTGGTCGTGATCGATTTGCGATAGAAATACATTGCCACAAAGGTTTAAAAGTTGTGCGGCATGCCACCTTTGGGCGTGCGTTTCGAGGCGTCGGGCCCTAATATGCATAGGTCGGCCGGTCACACGCAAAGGTGGGCCCACGGTGATCACGTTGACATCCTTGGGACCTCTTGAGTCTATATCTACACCCTCCGTTTAGGCTGGCGAAGATGGATGGTCACAATCGAACTACGACAGACGTGCATTGCCGCAAACCCTAATTAGGGTTTTGAAACAGTCATGCACACGTGACTTTGGCCAAGTGGTTTGGCACGCCGTGATCCTCTTTTGGAGAGATCGATCACGTGGGGCCCATGTCGGGCTGACGGTGAACGCATGTGCACCTTCCTGATGGTCCTAAATGCGATCTAATCCATCCAAATAGGTTGGCTAAGTTGGATGGTTGTGATCGATTTAAGAAACTAGTGTAATTCTGCGACCCTTAGAAGCATCACACTTGCCATGGTTTGATCAATAGTTTCATTGCTCCATCGCCTCGCTGTGAGAAAACCGATCGGGTGAGAAGAAGTGGGCCCGCCAACGTGTGCGTTAGTGCTTCCCTGATCATTCATGGGATGATCCAATCCATCCAACCATGCTGACGAAGTTGGACGGTTGCGATGGCTTTAAGACTGCCCTGAACAGTCTTGCTCGTTCGAGCCTCTCCCAAAACAGCGCGGCCACCCTACTTTGAGTTGGAGTTTGACGGCGCTGGGGAGTGTGGTGTGGTGTTCTTCCGGCTAGGGCATAAGTGGGCCCACCGGTGGTCATCACAACAATTGCCCATTTTTTTCAGGGTTTGGCTAGGCTGGTTAAATCATGCGGCCAACTTGTGTGTCCGTGATCGTTTCTGAGATTGACATGGCAGTCTCGATTTTCCTTAAGGAAATTAAATACCTTCGATCGAGCAGTCTTTAATTAAAAGCGTGTCGACTCGAAATTTTCTTTGTCAGAGAGTGATG
This sequence comes from Papaver somniferum, assembly GCF_003573695.1. Taxonomy (NCBI): domain Eukaryota; kingdom Viridiplantae; phylum Streptophyta; class Magnoliopsida; order Ranunculales; family Papaveraceae; genus Papaver; species Papaver somniferum. The sequence goes on along the minus strand of NC_039362.1, from coordinate 190,138,838 downwards.
CAGCCTATGTGGGTATTTCGTGCATGTCTCAATATTGGCACGAAGATTCATGTTACTCTGTTGAGAGTGAACACTCAGTCGCTATGTCATGTCAATAAAGAGAGTTCGGCTGAGAACAACACGGAAAATACTAGGCAAATCATGCATTAATTAAAATGCTAATAAAATTCACAGAATATTTTGGATTGCTGTTGCACGCACCATTCTGGGTGAATGTTGTGTATTTATTGAATTGCTTCTAATAAATAAAGTGAAGAGGTTTTCTGCACTCGTCACTTTTCAAACGGCTTTACCCTTTGCAGGATGTCAGCGTATTAAATTTGTCTTTACAATTTTAGCCTTGAAATAAAAACCACCATCAACAATAGTTTTGATCAACTAAACTTGACAAACAAGCTTGAGACAGAAACGCTTGCGAGTTCGACCGAGCAGTTCTCTAACAATCTCCCCCTTTGTCAATTTTAGTGACGAAACTATCAATACATATGGATTAGAAAATAAATAAACTTTGTAGCTTCTGATCCATCATGCTTGATTTCCTTGTCTCTTCAACTTCCTTGAATTCTTCATTACTTCAAGTTCTCCATCGATTCTGAATGTGTTCAACTCAGCATTATTGTTGTTGAAGATCCGTAGCCTTAACAACATGAAAGTTAAAGTTCTCAAACATTGTTATACAATGGCATAGTGTTATTATATATAATCAAAATCCAATTGCATCACAACTTTGAAATAATACTATGGTGATATGTATCACTCTCCCTTAGTCAATACTTCCATCTTATAATGAAAACCACTCCCCCTACATAATGATCCGTAAACCATATGTATGTAGTGTGAACTAATAAATAATTCTCCCCTTTTTGTAAATATAAATTGGCAAAGGTTCGAAATTATGGGATCATAATGAAATTATCAAAAGATAATTCATGACTAAAAGAGAACATATCAACTTTGTTTCGATGATTTCACATAGTCGAAACTTAGTGTATTCATCAAGGAGTTTATTAAGATATAAGTTAACTCGTACAAAAGTCCACAACCGCTCTCCCCACAAAGATATGGCAATTAATCACAAGTTCATTTAAGAACTCTCCTCCATTTGATGTCATTCCCAAGAGAACAACATGAGAAACCTTACTTTTACGAGAAAAAAATGATTTCTTTGGACGCGATTTATTAATGTCTAAAATATTATTGATTAAACTAATCACAAGAGAACCTTTATGATTAATTTGACCAGAAATCACTCAACATATATAAGAAAACTTACGGAGTCAATACAGTACTTTCACATAAAAGTGGATCTGGGATAGATCAATACTACGGAATTTCCTCAAAAAGTTCATTCTATCTTTTATCAATATTTGCACAAAGACATAATGGACTTAGCTTTTGAGCATATATGAGAAAACACAGTTGACGGACGTAAACACATATATATCTCATAAGACATTTGCAATATATAAAACCAATAAGATTAAATACTGCAAGATCATCTTCCAAATAACTTAGAATTTAAATAAATAAATCTAAAAACATTGCAAGATGAAAGATGTTGGAAATAGATATGTGTAATCACAATATTGCTATACCAAACCCTAGTTATCCTTCTTAAACATAAAAATAAATTCTCATAAGAAGTTTCCTAGACATTAAGATTCTTGAAAAATTCTTTATCGTCCCTGAACTCCTTGTCGTCAACAGACATTGGAACATAAGGTTCATGAAGAAAGGAGTCAATTACAACAAACCTTCTTGACTGTTGTCGAACCAGGGCCTTATGAATTTCAAGAGATCTTAGAACAATAGCTTTTATTTGCTGAATTTTCATCCTTGTTTCTTTTAACTCTTAAAGAACAACATAAAACTTTTGAAGATTTGAGATGTTAGCCATAGGTTTCTTCATATTCTTCTTTTTTCTCTTCAAAGTTCTAGAGGAATGGGATTTGTTTTTTTCCTTCATGACTTGTGGCTTAACAATCATATTAACATCTTTTCCATCCGAAGAGATAATGCTTGGAGTCTCCATAATGTGAATATGGGTTTGTGAAAAGAATCACAAGAAAAACAGCTCCACAAGCAATCTTTTGATGAAAAGAGTTTTAGAGAAGAAAAAAGGTTATAAGGTAAGGGAACCTACATACAGGGTATGTAAGGTTCGCGTACAATCAACACGAACAACCCTAGAAGGATAGAAATGCCGATTTTAAACTTTTTATTCAAATAGGGTGAAATCTTTTCAATACCATTATTTGAAAGAAGAAATTCCAGTAACAATATTCAAGATACAAACTAGAGTAGTTTCTGATCCTGAAACCCGATTGTGCACAATTCTTGTCTCTTTTCTAAATTCGGACACATGAGACAAGAACCACTTTCAACATAGTTATACTGTGTTGGGGTGAAGAATAATTTGCTCACCACAGGATTCCTACACAGAATTATCAACATCCCTTTTCATAAATCGTTTAGAACTAATTCTGTTTTGTAGTGTTCTAACATTTCCCTTAGAAATCAACTACTTAGGAGATGAGTTAAATTTACATATCTCAGATAGATTTGATTTTAGAGCAAGTTTGAGCTTGTTTGCTAATCGACTGGCTCTCCGTTGCAGTTTGTTGACATCCCTTATTTTATGTTTGTACTTGAAACAATTTGAGAGCTCGTGACCCTTAATGGTACAATAAGGACATATCAATGTAGAGGACGATTCGGGAACCATAGCCGAACATGCTGCTAAAAAAATCGAAGTACCCGAATCATAAAAGATAGAGTTTTCGTTAGACATGGAAAAATCCATTTCATCCTCCAAAGCGGTCGATGATGTTTCTCCAGGAAAAATATCAAGGTTGATATGAGTATTGCTACAGTTATCAAAATTTATATTTTCACCAAGGAGTGCTACACTTGATTTTTCATCTTCAATTGAATCATAGTGATCAGATGTTTCATCAAGAGTTGCAGCAAGACCTTTATTCCCAGTGTATTTTCTACGATTTGGGCATTCATTAGAAAAATGACCAAAGCATTTACACTTGAAGCATTGTGGCATATACTCATCATCACTGTCGACAGTATCCCTGTTTTTAGGAGGAACACGATCATGAGGCTTAACTGATGATCAAGGTTTATCTCCGGTGAACCGTTTACTTCTATTCAAAAGAAGATCTCTAAACTGTCTTGTGATCAGGGAAACTGAATTGTCAAGATCTTCATCTGATGATTCAGTTTCAATAGGATCATCCACAGAGTTGCCAACACTTTTACTTTTATCAAGTAGTTTAATGTTCTTTTATGCTTTGAACGCAATATCCTTTCCAACTTTGGATAGATGTTCATGATCAAAGATATTTAACTTTCCAACAAGAGTATTCCTGTAAAGAGTTTCAAGGTTGTTTCCCTCAACGATGGCATGCTTCTTAGAATCATATCTAGCTGGTAAATACCTGAGAATTTTCATCACAGTGTCATTTTCAGGAATAGTCTTACCCAATGTAAATGATGCATTAACAATTTCAGACACTTTGTGATTAAACTCATCAAATGAATCTTTATCATCCATACGAAGGTTTTCCCAATCATAATTTAGGTTTTGAAATACTAGATTCTTTCTCAGAGGTATTCCCTTTAAATACGGTTTCTAAGATATCCCAAGCATCTTTAGACTTAGTGCACGTAGTCACATGGTGCTGAATATCTGGTGTAATGACATGTATGATAACATTTAATCCATCCGAATTTTTCTTTTCAGCACTAATCTCGACTTCATTATATCTACCAATATCCTTTACAACAGTTACACCGTCTACTGTAACCATTGGCGGATCATAGCCATTAATAACACAAACCCATGATTGAAAATCACGCTCTTGTAGAAAGGCACGCATAACAATTTTTCACCATAAGTTATTCGAGCCATCGAAAACTGGAGGTACGTTTATAGAGATAGCACTTCTGTCCATATAGTCAGATTGAAAACGCGGGGGGTATAACACCACACCCAATATTTCGTTCGGCAATCTATATGGACTAAAATCTAGTATAATTCCGAGAGCACCAACTTAAAAGTGAGACTCAATCAAGAAAGATATCAAATAGTTTTATCTCTTTCTCAATACAATCAGTAAATCAACTAGATAGAAATCCGTGAGACTGATTAATATGAGAATAACTCGGATGGTACCAAAGACCAATGGTCGAGTGTCAATCAAGTTCTATCCAACAATCAAGGTCAGATTTGTCAACTGATTGAACTACGCACAACCTGTGATATTTCAATTATATAAACAAATATAATGTGGAAAATAAATAACACAAATACCAGAAATTTTGTTAACGAGGAAACCGCAAATGTAGAAAACCCCTGGGACCTAGTCCATATTTGAACACCACACTGTATTAAGCTGCTACAGACTCTAGCCTACTACAATTCAAATTTGAACTGGAATGTAGTTCAGCCCTAACCAAGTCTCACACCGATTAAGGTACAGTCGCATTCCTTACCCTCTTGAATCCCAGCAGGACTCTGCGCACTTGATTCCCTTAGTTGATCACACCCACAACTAAGAGTTTCTACGACCCAAAGTCGAAGACTTATAAAAAAGTCTGTCTCCCATAGATATGTCTGTCCTTTATTCTTTTTGTTCCGTCTTTTGATACAAAGATCTTGGTGAACAGGAACGTACCAACTAATAATCGTGCCTTATACTCCCGAAGAGCAGCCTAGAATTATTAGTCACCTTACAATAACCTAACTGATTAACAGAAGAAGTTATTGAGGAATCACAAGATTCTGAGACGAAGAAATGTTGTGATTACTTTTTATATCTTACCTATCAGAGATAATTCTCGAGTAAATCTTAGAGAAGATAAAACTCAATAAGATAGAACAAGTAAGATCAGAATATGCAACTACAGTGAAAATAGTTGGATCTGGCTTCACGAATCCCAAATGAAGTCTTCAAGTTGTTAACCTAATAATGGTTTTGGAAAAACCTAGGTTAAAGGAGAATCGACTCTAGTTTACGAGTAAGACACACGAGCGTGTGGGTATTAGGTATCCCAGCTGCTAGAGTTCTCCCTTATACAGTCTTTCAAATCAGGGTTGCTTACAATCAAAGCTAAGAAAGCTTAGTAACAAAGAAATTGATATTCACTGTTATATGAAATCCTGATTTAAGATTCAAGCTAAGTCTCCTTAGAAACTAAGAAATCAATCTCCATTGTTAGATGGTATTATCTTGATATACACAAATGAAATGTACCTATACTTAGATATGGATGAACCGTACCCAAACGTGTATACCTTGTTGGCTCAATAATAGTCGAAGTTAACCATTTTAATACTTATAACATAGCCATCATCAAACACTTATAGATCAAATATGATGACCAATCAATCATGACCGATAATCAATTGAATCTAAATTTGTTTCAAGAGAGTTTTTAAAATGTTCATCATCTCATAGAAACACATATGAACCATTTGAAAACAAAATCGGTTTGGTTTGTAATTGTACAAAGTACTTATACAAGAACCAATTTATGAACATAATGCCACTGTTTGTAAAACTAGTTCATATATATTGATCATTAAAGTTCCAGGGACTTTAGTTCGCAAAATGAGTTTGAAAAGACGAGGGTACCCAAATATACCTCAATCTAAAACCTTTCCACCTATAAGTCCTTTCTCCGAAAGTGATTGTGTATGGACTGAGTCGAGAAAATACAACTAATCGGTTCATACTTCGTGTGCTCGTCTATGGATACGAGTTCGAGATAATATGACAATGAAGTATGATTACTTGATAAAAGTTTCGGACTTAACCAAACACTATAGGATTGCTATCAAGTAATTAGGAATTAACGTTTGTGTATTTTACTTCTAATTATAATAAAAACAATTATAATTGCGGAAATAGAAAAGTAAAAGACACATCAAGATTTTGTTAACGAGGAAACCGCAAATGCAGAAAAACCCCAGGACCTAGTCAGAATTGAATACTCTCAGAATTAAACCTCTATACAAAATCTAGGCCAACTTAGTATAGTTGAGACCAAGTAACTAAACCTATAGTTCACCTAGTTCACTCAGTATCCCTGCCCTCCAACTTGTAATAAGTCATGCACTTGGAAAAATTCCTTTGGTTCGTATTCCAAACAATAAAGGAACAACAAATCTGTTCGGTAACAACTCTTTTCAAACAACATGATATGAGTTTGACAAAGGCTCTTCTGTTTATTCCATAAACTCCTTTGTCGGGTTCTAGATAAATCTAAATAACAACTGCCAAAGTATTGTGTTTAGACTATGCAAATCAATAATAGGATCTATCAAGATGCTAAATAATGAATGCCGATCTACACAACTAATCAATCCAATCTATCAAAAGATAAACCGATTATAGTTGGATCACATCCCATCAAGTTTTGTGTACACCAAAGATTATGAACCAAAATAGAAATGTTCTTTTTCTTCAAATATTCTTTGATCTTCAATAAACACCTGCACACAACACAACTTGAATCTCTTGTGATCAATCACATAGAGAACGGAGTCTGTTAACAATGGATTATCACAAGAAGTCTTTAGATCTAAAAACAGGTCTAAAGATCCCCGTCGAAACTTCGATCTAATTTGAGTGAATCTTATATCGGAAGATAATATTCTCAAGCATAAACAAACTAGGTGCAATCAAAGTTAAACAACCGTTAGTCAATCAAATCAATCGAAAACTAATAATAAACTACAATTATCTAGTTTCCCACCAACGGTACTCGTAGAGATTCTCAATACCAAAGAAGTCTTTCAAACGAGCAGTCGTAAGAGATTTTTCCTGATTAGGCTACTTTCCTCTCCGAATAGGAGGCTCCACCAGTAACAACACAATTAGGTAGTTTTGCTGGCTCTGAGGATTAATTTGCTCGAAATGCAAACTTAAGTATTTATATACAAAGGAAGTTTGGACACCAAGGAATTTCCAAAACCAAATTATTCTTAAGATATGCAATAAATATCCCAAATCGTTTTTCATAATTCCTGGAAATGCTTTGTCCAAATATCTACCGAAATCTCACTAGAAAATCTCCAATTAGTAAATGCACATTACCAATTTTTATTTTCTAGAGATGCATTTAATTGCTGGTAATTAAAGGCATATAAAAAACTAAAAACCTTAATTAAAAGATTCTCAATTTATTTCGGTTTGGGATTCTCCTTTAGTTATTAAGGAATATCTTTGAAAAATAAAAGGTAAGAATTACTGCACGTGTTCAAAGTATATCAACATCTTTTCTTTGTAAATCCTTTTTCATATTTACAATCTTGGAACCTATTTGCCACACTTCAAAAAGAGTTTAGAATTGGTTCATATGATTTCCAAGAACTATATATGATTGATCAATGTCAATTATCAAATAACAAACCATGGGTTTAACGGTTCTACCAAAAAAAAGTTTAGGTTCTACCTCCATGTGGCTACTAGGATAGTTTACAATAGTTTCCAAAAATTGGTTAACTAAGTACCAGTATTGGCTACCACATTCTTATGGTAATTACTTGTGATCGGTTGCACAAGTCATAGAATCGGTTACACCAATTTTTAAGACTAGTTAACATACTACAAGGATCGATTACACCTTCTTGTGATCGGTCACACCAACTTACTAGGATCGTGTTACAGCACTGCTAGGTCGAACTCGCATGCGTTTCTATCTCAAGCATGTTTGTCAATGTTAGTGATCAAAACTATAAGTCTTGATTTCTAGTCTACTTATAGATGTCTCAGACTAGGAAATAGATTGTGTAGTTGAGCCTTATACTTCACGACGTTCAACATTTAAAGACGACGAACTACTAAGGGGAGCTTGTGGAAATTCATCAACAAAAGCTATGTGGATACTGAAACTCATCTATCACTTGGAAAGTCTATTTCTACGCTATCTCCTATATTGAGACATAAGTCATGTTACGATCTAGTTTTCTATTATACACATTTGAGATTTCGAGTTGAGTTTAACTCGCTTACATACTTCTCAGAATATGTGTTGGCAAGCTTTCGCTTCGACCAAGTTCATCTTATATTATTGACGCAAGTCAAAAGATGATCATGTGAAAATTTCCGAGTAACATCTTACATGGTTTGTGTGATACAATCATTTTATGTAGACTTGGTATGTTTCGTTATGATTATTTCAATAACTTGAAAATTGCTTCGATGCTAATAGTGTGTGAAAACGACTATTGTCATCCTCTAAGAAAGTTTCAATGATTGAAATAAGAGTTTAAAATACTTAACCATCATTGGATATGTCATGTTGTGTATTCTTGCACATATGTAATCCAAGTCCGGGAAACATAGTATGCATACCCGTATGCGTAACTGTTGGCTTGACAAATCCGGGAACCTCAGTGTGCGTACCCGTTTGCGTATCGGTGTAAGGTTCAGGTCCGTGAATTTATGCTGGGATTGGAAGTGCACGTACCCGTTTGCATACTGGCGAAACCCAATCTTGGTCCGGGTATTTCAAGTATGCGTACCCGTTTGCATACTTGAAGGTTAAAGTTCTAAAATCGGTTATGTTCGTGAACTTAAACATTTATATAATAAGGAATGCAATCTTTGCAAACCGTGGCTATAATGTTCATGAATTTATTAGAGTGAATCAAACCGATTTTGCGTCAATTGTGTTCTTGTATACTTCTATGAGAATATATCAATTGAACAACTCTTTAACTAGTTTCATTTGAGTCATTTGAACTAGTTATGGTTAAGATGAACAAGGTTGATATGAGAGTGATCATATGGTTAACTTCGGTTAACTATTATTGAGTCAACATGGCTTACACGTTTAGGTACGGTTATATAAACCTAAATGAGGGTACATTTCATTTTTGTGTAAAAAGCTAAGTTCGATCTAACGGTTGAAAGATATTAGATTAGTTGAATCAGGGTTTTCATCTAACGGTGAATATTGAATGCTTTGTTACTAAGCTAACATTGATTGCAAACCCTGATTTGAAAACTATATAAATGAGAACTCTAGCAACTGGGAAACCTAATCCCCACACCTTCTGTTTTACTAGTTGCATAAGCTACAGTCGATTCTCCTTTAACCTTAGGTTTCTCTCGAGACCCCGTAGGTTAACGACTGAAAGAATTCATTGGGATTGTGAAGCCAGGCCCAACTATTTTCTATGTAGTTGCGTGTTCTGATTTTGCCCGATTCTATCGTTTGAGTACTATCTTCTCTAAGATTTTCTCCAGATTTAATCTCCGATAGGAAAGATAAAAAGTAATCACAAACACCTTCGTCTCATCGTTTGTGATTCCATAATTTCTAGTTTCGCTTCCATACGATGTAGATTATTGTGAGGTGATTGATAATACTAGGTTGTTCTTCGGGAATATAAGACCTGTTTATAAATTGGTTCCTGTTCACCTTGATTTATCAAAAGACGGAACAAAATATCTTGGGTATTTCTGTGGGAGACAAATTTATTCAATCTATAGACTTTTTTGTGTGAGACAGATTTGTTTATCAAGTCTTCAACTTTGGGTCGTAGAAACTCTTGGTTGTGGGTGAGATCAACTAAGGGAATCAAGTACGTAGTATCCTACTGGGATCAGAGACGTAAGGAACGCAACTGTACCTTGAATCAGTGTGATATTGATTAGTGTTCAACTACAGTTCAGTCCGAAGTTCATTGGTAGTAGGCTAGTGTCTGTAACGGCTTAATACAGTGTGGTGTTCAAACTGGACTAGGACCCGGGGTTTTTCTGCATTTGCGGTTTTCCTCGTTAACAAAATTATGGTGTCTGTGTTATTTATTTTCCTCATTATATTTTGTTATATAATTGAAATATCATAGGTTGTGCGTTGTATCTATCAATTAGGAAATCCAACCTTTGGTTGTTGATTGAAATTGATTGATCATTGAACATTGGTCTTTCGTGCCGTTCAAGTTACTTCTCTAATATTCAATCGGGCTCGCAGATTTCTATTTGCTGATTGTAGATTGAATAAAGAGATAGAGATATAAAAATCTTGTATATATTTTTCCCAAGATTGAGTCTGACTGTCTAGTTGATTCTCTATAAAGTATATTAGAGTAAGTCCTCTTAGATTGCCAAACGAATTCTTGGATGTAGTTGTTAGACCCCCGCATTTTCAGATCGGTTACCCAATGACTAGGATCGGTCACAGCAATTAAAAATATCAATCATACCATCTCAGATGATTACTTAAGATTAGTTTCACTAATAAAGTTCATACCAATACATAAGTCAGGCACTATGAATAGTTTTACCAAGATACATAATAAATTATGAACGGTTATACTAATCACACATATTGGTAATCCAAATATTTGCAATGAATAACAACACCAATAAGCCTAGTGATTTCCCTTTCGATTCACAAAACAAGTTTATGAATGTACTTCCTTTAAACAAATGTGAACATTGTTTCCTGGGATGAAATCTTCACTTTTACCCATACATAATCACAATAGCATTCAACGACTATGTCGATGTCTTATATACGAAGTTCAAAAGATAGACGTTATACTTCGTATTATAATTCCTTAATACTATGTCTAACTAGAGTATAATCATTCATAGCTTAGAAGTTATGTTTTCAATATAGCACGACTTGAAAGATACGTTAGGAATGAAACAGTTCAAGTCAAAATATTACTAAACTCAAGAGGAAGGATGATGTTGTCGATGTAGCTCTTTACTTCTTCACATTCTTCAAGTCTTCGAGTAATACTTGTATGTCTCATATCCTAATAACTTTCTAGTTTAACCTATACGAAGTTGACACTAGTATATAATCAAGCGACTCTTAAAATGAGTTTTGATTCACTAAAATATGACAACCAAATTTGACATACCAATGCTTGGTGGGTTCAACCGAGCTATGCTCTAACAATCTCTCCCTTTGTCAATTTTAGTGAAAAAACTCTTACATCATATGGATAAACAAATTACAAGAATTCATTACACATACGCTTGATTCCAAGTTTCAACAACACAATAACCTGCATATATTCAATCCATAAATGTCGTTGTTGACATTATAATAACAAAGCTAATACTCCCCATAAAGTTGAGATAGGTAGATTTTAAATCCGCACATTTTGTTATTTCCTTGTAATTCAAATAACTACAATCATCATATGATATGCTTCTCCCCCTTAGTCAATGCTATACTCTTTTCGTTAGATATAACGCTTAAGAACCATTGTCCTTTCCTTAGTGAATCCATACTACTTGTTTACTCCATATATTTCTGCCCCTTTTGTAACAAAATGACAAAGGTACGAGCAAATAAAGGACAAACCGAAAGGATCTTACAAATCTTAAAGACTTGTACAACCTATAAGAGTTAAGTACGAATGTTTCACATACCATTTTAGATAACCAATATCAAAACCGAAACTACAAAGTAATTTTGTTTTGATATGTTATCAAGGAAACAATTGCCTGCAACAATTTTCTCTAATAGTTTAGCAAATTATAAATTGACTAAGCACCTTAGTTCTTTTGCTAAACCGATTGTATAAATACAGTCGCTTATTTTCGATAAGACCAAAATAAATATTTTTCTCATCAGGCTCTAATTATTTAAACAATAACTTAGACCTTGCACTTTTGAACAAGACAAGTACTAGGTTAGTTAACTAGTATAACCGAATCCTACAGTTTGACAAGTCTAACTAATATCAGAATTAACTTAGTTTCTCTTATCCGGAATCGAATTGGATTAAACAAATGATCCCATATTTTTGTTAAGCCATAAACAATTCATACAAATCAAATAAATCAACTTGCACAATTATTTTTCTTAACCAGAAGTCGTTGAAACAAACATAAATGTTATAGCACCACAATTGCACCGAAATTTCGTTAAGCCTAAACAATTGATACCAAACAATAAAGAAATATAACAATAGTTTTTCTCAACCGGAAACAATTGAATCACACACACACATCCATACACATATAATGGAATAAACATCAATTGTACCGAAATTTTGTTAAGCAAAAGCAAAATATATGCAATACAATCAGGCTTTTCTTAAACAGGAAAACAATTAACTAACAAAGATGTTACCTCAAATTCTGCATCCTCTTATCTCCAGAAAGATATATAATTAAGCGCAAGTTCACATTAGAACTCTCCCCCACTGTGTTGTCATCCTCTCGCTAGAACAAAAGAACAACAACAAAAGAAAACTTTACCAGAGAAATGTTGAATCGGTTTTAACTAATGCATAGCAAAAGTTGAAAACCCCGAAACACATATGATTTTATGCTAAACACAATCATTCAACATATTGTGACTTTTTCACACATGAGTTTCAATCAGAACCCCTTATGATCCTTTGATAAAGCCTACCAACATGGCTAGAACTCAATCTCGCTAAATCAAAAAGCCACCCAAACCATAAGGGTTTACACAATATAAGATCGAATATAAAGGTTATGAAAACCGAAATCAGACATCCCATATACACATAGTGTTAGAGCATTGCTCGGTCGAACTCGCATGCGTTGCTATCTCAAGCATGTTTGTCAATGTTAGTGATCAAAACTATAAGTCTTGATTTCTAGTCTACTTATAGGTAAGTCTCACACTAGGATAGTAAGTGTAGTGAAGCTCTAGACTCTACGGCATTCATCATCCAAAGACGAAAAACTACTCAAGGAACTGGTGGAACTTCATCGACAAAAAGGTATGTGGAGACTTGAACTTATCTATCACTCAAAAGTCTATCTATAATATCTCCTATCTTAAGATAAAAGTCGTATTACTATATAGACTTCGATCATACACATTTGATATTTCGAGCCGAGTTTATCTCGCTTATCTATTTCTCGAAATATGTGTTGGTAAGCTATCGCTTTGGCCAAGTTCATCTTTACCTAGTGACGAAAACTGTATTAGGGTTTATTATTATTTTTGTATTTTTTTTCTTTTTGGACATTTTGGTCTTTCGGACATTTTTTTTAAACCATACGGAAGGGTAATTAAATATTAAACTGCACAGGGAAGGACAATAGTTACGGTACTATCTTGGGCCCTCGGGTTCGTACACTGGCATAGGATTCGGTGGCCCGAGTCGACTTCAACGATTCATCCCCCATATGGAATGGGAGGTAATGATTCTAAAAACCCGTAAATCCCATGTCAGCGGGTTCATTGAATGTTTTTGTATGCATATATGTTGAGGCTCTGAATACGGACTTTTAAGTTCTAGTAAAGGGCAAGACCTGACCATATAAGATAAGGGTTCAGATTTCATCACCGTTCTCTTCTTCCGCGCCTTAGGAAAAATTCCCAACTCGACCTAAACTTAAAATATTGACTATAACGAGACCGATAAGGTAACAACCTTATTGGAAAGTCTTTCAAAAGGATTATATTGGGTATTTTGTTAGCGTAACTCGAAGTTCAGGATGATTATTGTAAGTTGATCGCCCCGCCTTATAACCCGAGGAAACATTGCCAAATAGGTGGGGGTATTCAATCTCATCTGAGCTTCTCCTGCTTATAATTGACTTACTTTAATTCAGATCGTTCTAGAGAGATTTGCTAAAACTATACCTAGTTTCCTTTTGAAATATTATAAGATGATCTGAAAACAATCTTAGTGGAGCCATCATGTTTTTTGTTTGCTAGAAATCCGTAGGTTTGATTTAGTTGAGTCTGCCTTATTTGTGGTTGCTTGGATTCCCCTTGCAATTTCGGATTTAATCCAACTGTATGCCAGCACATAAAAGAGGCGCTCTAAGTCGGTTTATTAGATAAAAACCTTGTAGTTCTATAATAGGAAACAAGGATCTAGAATACCTTAATCTAGACAATGTTGTTTTTGGAAAATTCAGTATTGAGAAAAGTATCCCTAGTACTCTGATAGTGCCATATATAGGAACTCTAAGAACTTTGTTGAAATCTACTAGGACTAGTCGTCCATCAGCTATCAGATTAGTTGACACTGAAGCAAACTATGAACTAAAACGTAAGACCATACAGATGATCCCATTATTTTATGGGAAGGAAAATGAAAAACCATATTTCCATGTTAGGGATTTTTAGGAAATATGTAGCACGATCAGAATTAAAGACCTAGATGTCGAAGCATTGAAACTTAGGATATTTCTCTTTCCTAGAGAGACAAAGCAAAATCTTGGTTATATAGTTTGACTTCTGAGTCAATTTCAACATATGAATAACTTACATCTGACTTTTCAATAATTTATTCCCTAGGCACAAAACATCATCTATTAGGAAGTAAATATGCACATTTTCTCAACTAGAAGGAGAAATTTTCTCAACTGGAATGATTTACTGGTACAATATCCTCATCACAACCTTGAAAAGGTAAGGATAGTTCAAATCCTTTATGAGGGTTTAGATTATCCAACAACAACCATGGTTGAGTCTTTGTATACAGGTGGGTTTGAAAAAAAAAACTGTTGATGCGGCGATGACATTTTTGAATGACATCGTCGAAAAGACCCAGCAATGGGAAAATAGTAGGGGAACCCAAAAAACAATTCTTCTAGACAGAGGAAACATCAATATGGTAGAAGGAAACTTTGAATCTGATGCCAAAATTGCAGGTATAACAAAAAGGTTAGAAGCTTTAGAATTGAGTCAAACTAGTGGTAGAGTAGATCCTTTTTGGGAAGGCCAAACTATTGAAGAGCAATATAATTCTATTTATAATAACACTAGATTCGATAATTGTTAGAGCATTGCTCGGTCGAACTCTCAAGCGTTGCTATCTCAAGCTTGTTTCTCAAGTTTAGGTGATCAAAACTATAAGTCTTGATTTCTTGTCTACTTATAGCTATGTATCGGACTAGGATAGAATGTGTAGTTGATCTTTAGACTTCACGACGTTCACCGATTGAAGATAAAGATCTATTGAGGATATCTTGGAGTAACTTCATCAACAAAAGGTATGTGGAGACTAAAACTTATATATCACTCAGAAGTCTATTCTATTCTATCTCCTATTGAGACTAAGTCGTATGCCTATATAGACTTTTACATTATACACATTTGATATTTCGAGCTGAGTTTAACTCGCTTATGTCTTTCTCGAAGTATGTGTTGGAAGGTTTTTAATTTAGCTAAGTTTATCATTATTCTTGAAGAGTTTAGTTGGAAAAACAATTTATTTGTTGGAAACTAAATAATGAGTCAAAAGATGATCATGTGAAAATTTCCTTGAAACATCTTATATGATTTGTGTGAGACAGTCATTTGATGTCGACTCAGAATGTTTCGTATTGATCATTCGATCACTTGGGAATTTATTATAAGCTAATGGTTTGTGTGATACGGACATTGTAGTCTTCAAAGAATGTTTCAATGATTAAAATGGGAGTTTAGAACAAAACCCATGTCTGGAAAACATCACAGTACGCGTACTTAGTGTACAAACTGTTTTGGTATGATTCATGCCCGGAAACCAAGTTTGCACACCAGCATGCGAACGGTTTTAACTGTTCAAGTCCGGGAACCAAGTTTTCATACCAGTACGCAAACGTTTCTACCTGAATTAGGTCCGGAACGACAGTTTGCATACCTGTTTGCAAACTGTCGGACAAGACCAAAGTCCAGAACTTAAGTTTGCATACCCGTTTGCAAACTGAGTTGGTTTAGGTTCAAAAATCGTTTAAGTATGATTTCATACTCATTAACAAATACATTTATAAATTAAGGAATGCAATATTTGCAAACCATAATGTTCATGAATTGATTCTCTTGAATCAAATCCGATTTTGTTTCAATTGTGTCTTGTATACTTCTATGAGAATATAAACAATTGAATAACTCTATGAGTAACACAATTAGAATCGTTTGATAATCATTTGATCTAGAAGTGTTAGATGAATGTGGTTAATACAAAAGTGTTCATATGGCTAACTTCGGTTAACTATTGTTGATCCAACTCAATATAGACGTTTAGGTACGGTTACCCATATCTAAATGAAGGTATATTTCATTTGTGTGTAACAAGCTAAGACCATATAATGGTGCAGAGATATTTCTTTTGTTTTAAGCAAACTTAGCTTAAATCTTAAATCATGATTTCATCTAACGGTGAATATTGATTGCTTTGTTTCAAAGCTATCAAACCCTGATTTGAAGACTATATAAGGGAGAATTCTAGAAACT
The DNA here is from genome assembly GCF_003573695.1 of Papaver somniferum. Lineage (NCBI taxonomy): Eukaryota > Viridiplantae > Streptophyta > Magnoliopsida > Ranunculales > Papaveraceae > Papaver > Papaver somniferum. Next base: position 190,122,635 of record NC_039362.1, on the reverse strand, counting down.
GGAAAACATAATACCCACACCTCCTTTGTGATACTAGTTGTGTATAGAGTCGATTCTCTTTTAACCTAGGTTTTTCCTAAAACCATTATAGGTTAACGACTTGAAGACTTCATTGGGATTCTGAAGCCCGGGCCAACTATTTTCTCTGTAGTTGCGTGTTCTGATCTTACTTCGTCTATCATATTGAGTACTATATTCTCTAAGATTGTCTTGAGATTTATCTCTTATGGGTAAGATATAAAAAGTAATCACAAACCTCTTCGTCTCATTCTTTGTGATTCCACAATAACTTCTTCCACTACTATATAGTTAAGTTATTGTGAGGTTGTTGATATTTATAGGTTGTTCGTCGGGAATATAAGACCGAATTATCAATTGGTTCATGTTCACCTTGATTTATCAAAAGTCGGAAAAAATTCGTAGTTATTTCTGTGGGAGACATATTTATCTATCATAATAGATTTTTCTGTGGCAGATAGATTTGTTTATAAAGTCATCGACTTCGGGTCGTAGCAACTCTTAGTTGTGGGTGAGATCAGTTAAGGGAATCAAGTGCGTAGAGTCCTGCTGGGATTCAGAGGCGTAAGGAACGCGACTATACCTTAATCGGTGTAAGACTTGGTTAGGGCTCAACTAAATTCCAGTAAGAAGTTAACTTGTAGTAGGCTAGTGTCGGTAGCGGTTTAATACAGTGTGGTGTTCAAATATGGACTAGGTCCCAGGGTTTTTCTGCATTTGCGGTTTCCTCGTTAACAAAACTTCTGGTGTCGGTGTTATTTTTTTTCCGCATTATATTTTCTATATAATTAATATATTACAGGTTGTGCATAGGTCAATTAATTGGTAAATACAACCTTTGGTTGTTGATTGAAATTGATTGACACTTGAACGTTGGTTTTTGATACCGTTCAAGTTATTTCTCATATCAATCGGGCTTACAGATTTCTATCTGTTCGATTGCAGATTGTGCCGAGAAATTGAGATATAACTCTTGGATATATTTCCTTGATTAAGTCTGACTGTGTAGTTGATTCTCTTGGATTTAGTCCATACAGATTGTCGAACGAAATATTAGGTGTGGTTGTTACACCCCCGCTTTTTCAATAACTCTCAGAAGTTTGATCCATATTAAAAAAACCTATAATCCTTGTTGGAGAAATCATACGAACCTTTCATGGTCTAAGGGCCGGAGTCAAGGTCAGTTTAGTAATTCTAATGCTCCCCCAGGTTTTAGCTATACTAAGAATCCTTCAGGTTAAGTACTGTTTCACAACCTTCATATAACGAGATCATCAGTTTATAGGAATCTCTCGCCTTGTTAACCCAACAAATTGCAATATTTCAACAATCGATTGCACAAGGCTTAGAAGAAAATAAAAAGATGGTCCACGCAAACTCTCAGGCTATTTCCGAGTTAAAAATCCAGGTTAGTCAGATAAATGAGGCTTTTATATATAAAGGTAAGTTCCTTAGTCAACCAGTACCCAATCCTAGAGGAGTTCATGAAATATTTTTTAAGAAAACATCAAACCATGTGAATTCGATAATGACCCTTAGGAGCGGTAAAACGGTAAACAATAAGGTAACCATGCCCGACAGTGAACATATTGTAGTTCACCCTCAAGAAAAACAGTATCTTAGGAAACTAATAAAGTCTCTGATGATGTCAATTCAGTTCCTGATAAACCCGAATTTATTTCTAGAGCCTCATCCCCATAACTACTAGTACCAACAAAGAACGAATCCAACTTTAATGAAATATTTGAGGTTTTTGAGACAATTACCATAAACCTTCTGATAGACACATTTATGTGTCTATTTTGATCTCGGTTTTCTATGTTAGTACCTATTTTTGTACTTATTAATATTGAATGACATGTTCTGGGAGCTTAAAAGGGGATTAAAATCTCGGTGAAAAAAAAACAGAGAATGAGAGTTTTATGGGTTTTTGAATTTATTTTGGAAGTTGTTAGGAAATATATCAATGTATATTTGGTAGTATCCTGGTAGAGAGGATGAAATGATCAGGAATACGCGGAAAGAAGAGAAAGAAAAGGAAAGAAATCAATCCCAAATGGTGAAGAGAAGAAAAGAATATTGTAAGACATCTTGATGAATAGGTTAACCTGTGATGTATAAATAGCTTCCTTGAGTCCCAAGAGTGGTTATCGGTAATTGGGTTGAAGAAAAGAAAGTGGATGTTGAAGAAAAGAAAGTGTGTAAGCTGTAGAGAGCGGAGGTTGAAGAGAAGAAAGTGTGTAAGCTGCAGAGAGTGGAGGTTGAAGAAAAGAAAGTGGAAAGTCATTTTCTGCACTTTCAGGGAAGAAAGGAAGAAGAAGAACAGTAGACGCCTTAAGACAATCGCAGAAAACTGTTGTTGATAGAACATTTCCGGTTTTAATTGCAATAGCCCTTCAGCGACAGAGCTCGATCTTTAGCCCCTGATTCTCTATAACACTCAATCTGCAACGATTATAAATGTTGCAATTGAGTTTTTTTTTATTTTTTTCACATATTTTCATATCAAATGTAAACACTTTTTGAGCAATGGAAAGATACTTTAAGCGTGTTTACGACATGAGAATCTAAACCCCGACACTGGGACAATGGAGGAAACTATTTTTCATGCGTGTGGTAATTATATTTAATTCTTTTATGAATTTTTGTATTAATTATTAATCATTTTATGATTTTTATTGAATGGTTTTCATTTCAATTGATGGGTCATGCTTAGGTTAAGTCTTTTCGTGATCCATGATTTCGATTTACAGTTATTAACTTTGAAAATATACGTTAGCAAAGACATAGACTCAATATTTTATCATTATTTGAGATACAATTGTTTGGAATTAATAATTGTACCACATGAATATGAGAATTGGTGGAATCCAGAGTCTCGGTAGCTCTGTATATTATTATTATCTTTTACATATTTTCTAGTTTTATAATTTAAGTCTTAGATCGAACCTTCGGAAGTCTGAGTGAAAGACATCTTTCTTACCACTATCACAATCACACCACCTTACTTTATTAGATACAATTAGGAAACTTCCTGCTTATGCCAAGTTCCTTAAGAATATGTGTATGCAAAAGCGAAAGCTTTGTGTCCCTAAGAAAGCCTTTTTATCTAGTCATGTGTTTGATTATCCAGAACACAACCGCTCCTAAGTATAAATACCCAGGTTCCCCTACCATTGTCCCTAAGAAAGCCTTTAGAAGCCAGTGTGAACTTACTTTCGTACCATGTATACCGATAACTTGAAACTTGAGTATCTTGGGACACACCAAAACGTAGGACGACTCTAGATACAACTAGGACACACCAAAATATAGTGTCAGGATTCAAAGATCCCAGTTTCCAAGAGTTCCCCTTATATAGACATTCGAAGCATAGGTTGCTTTAGGTTTAAGCTAAGATAGCTTCGGAATCAAGCAAACAATCTTCACCGTCAGATGAAAACTTTGAATCTTATTCACATAAACAAGATATACACTCTGGTTAGGTAAATCTTAATATAACCATGTACAAAAACTATGTCCAACATGGTTAGCCGAAACTAGCCGGTTGGAACTTAAAAGCTTAACAATCATTTTCATGAACACAAAGACATTGATCTTGAGTCACAATCATGTGATAAAATAAGTCTAGTGTTTTTAAAGAATTGATCAAATGCAAATTATATTATAGAAATAATTTAATCGCAATTGAATCATAATCGACGTAGTTGGTATATGCACAAGTACAAGTACATGAGTCGTTCGTGAATCGACTGAGTCATGATACGCGGACCAGTATGTGAACTTATGAGGAAAACCGAGTTCCGGATTTGACAAAACTTTTTCAGTTTACGTACCGGTGTTCAAACTTAGGTGCAAAACTGATTTCCGGAGTTGACAGAACTTTTTCAGTTTGCGAACCGATTTGGAAACCTTAAGACTTTACCGGCTCCGGAGTTCGCAGAACCTTTTCAGTTTGCGTATCGGTTTGGGTACTAAACTGGTTCGGGAACATAGAACTGTATTGGTTTGCATACCGGTTTGGATACTTAAGCACGGTTCCCTTACCACAATTCCAAAATGGTTTTCATACAAATATGCGTACCTATCTGGATCACGAAACAAACAGATTTTCCCATGATGTGCATATGAATATGCGTATCACACAAATCTGTAAGTCGATATATAACTACTCCATTATGTTTACGAGTACATGTAATACGGCTTCATACTTATAACAGTTATCTCAGTTTCTAAGACTGATAACACTGTATTGTATTCCGAATATAGTAGTTCTATATTTTTCTCTAGATCAATTCGAAACATTCCCGAATAACAACAATGACACATATCACTGTTCCAAGCTATTTTCGAATAGTAAACTTGAATCATGATTTGGTTTCGAACAATAAATTGTTCTCCACTGAAATTGATCAAGTATGAACAAATGTTCATTAAGCTTGGTCATTATATTTCGAGAAATTCGTAAACTAAATAATTAGTTCTCGACTCGAAATTTTTGTCTATGAAACCTAGTCTAATTAGTTGCACGAAAAACGTCTCAAGGATAGAAAAGTGAATATACTTAAGAAATATGTGGTTCAGTCTTCACTTACCTTTTGTTGATGAAGTTCTCCAAAATCTTCGGTTGATCTTCGCCTTCAAACGGTAAAACGCAAATGATAACTGGTTCGTTTATCAACTACCTCTATCCTATACCGAGACTTAACTAATTGTAGACTAGAAATCAATATATAGTTTTGGCAACTAAATTTGACAACAAGCTTGAGATAGAAACACTTGTGAGTTCGACCGAGCAATGCTCTAACACAACTAGGACTTTGTGAATTGAAACCTACTATGATAACACTCCAGTTAGCTGATAGGTCTGTGAAATTTATCGAGGCGTTATAGAGGATGTTCTTATTGAGGTCGACAAGTTTATTTATCCAGTGAATTTTTTTGTACTAGATACCCAACATGTCCTTGACCCGGAGAATCAGATAACTATGGTCGCACATTTTTATCTACGTTTAATGTGATCATTAACTGTATAAATGGTATTATGAATCTATCCTTTGGTAATATGATTGTTCTTTGGTAATATGAATTTCCTTTGGTAATATGACTATTGAGATGAATATTTTTGATGTCAGTAAGCTAGATGAAGCGTGCATTGAAGAATTGAACATGATAGAAACTTTAGTTCAGGAGTCATTACCAAACATCTTATCCGAAGATCCATTTGAGAGTTGTTTATTCCATTTTATCCTGGATTTTTAGATGATAGCAACATTGAACAAGTAAATGCTCTATTGGATTATATCCATGTGTTAGATACTGATATATGGAAGGATATCTTCAAATAATTACCATTTTGTGAGTATACCTTAATTCCTTCTTTAGAAAATCCTCCTAAGTTGGACTCTAAATATGTGTTTTTTGGCACGTCTGAAACTTTGCCTATGATTATAGCCTCCAATTTGGATAGTGATCAGGAGAGTAGGCTAGTGACTTTGCTTCAAGACAATAAGAAAATTTTAGGATGGACCATAGCGGATATTAAGGAAACGAGTCATACAGTTTGTATGCATCAGATTCATTTAGAGAATGAGCCACCATATTATAACCTACAAGAAAAAATTGACCTTTTTTAGGAACCTGATGGTCTAGAAATTAAGAATATTGTGACTAGTCTATATATAGACACCTAAAATTCTAAGTTTGGGTGTGGACTTGAAATATATGCCTCTACCCTTTCACAGAAGCATCTTTAGAGAAAAGTTCAGTTGTTAGAAACCTATCTTCTGATTGATGTGGTTTACCCAAGTTATGATAAGATTGACTTTGTTTTCCCATCGAACTTTTCTTCCAATTGTGGCAACATATGAGTTTCAAATGTGTTAGTTATTAAGTTTTGAGACTAAGTCCAACTACTTTAGGACATTAGAATCGACACATTTGCTTAAGAATGATCACCACTTTCATTGTGGTCAACTGGTTGAATCAAATATGATTGACTTTGAGTATCCCCAATTACTCAGGTTATTATTATGTGCTTCTAAGTTCTTAATTAGTTGAGTTTTTCCAGACTCTGCAACTAAACTGTCGGGTCCTTCCTATGAGGAAATGCAACCCATGAAAATATTTTATCTAGTCTCGTTTATAGAACATGAACCTGAACCAAGGATAGATGTAGTTTTCTTCAAAAAACTAGATAAGGTTGTGCTCGGTTTGTTCATTCTCTTGGCGTGTTGCAAATTCCTTTTATTTGTGATAGCTCTATTTGGCTTTGATGACCCAGAGTTATTCCGTATATTACTATATGATTCTATGAGGTGACTGATCATTTCTTATTGTGGATGAAGACTTTAAAGTTAGCACTTCTTGGGAGGTATCCCATGCTCATGTGAAACAGTAATATCCTTCATTAACTCATTTTCTTTAGTGGTAACAGATTTCTCCTTATTCATGCTTTTAATTTCACCTTTAGAATATTGAGGACAATGTTAGATTTAAGTTTGAGAGTATGGGAGAAACTGTTTAGTTGTATTATTAAACTCCAGATCGAGCTTAGAAATTTGTGCTAATTCAGGATAACACTAACCAATCTAAGTGGATGGAAACATCTTGGTTTTAGTAGTTGAGGGACCCAAACAAAGAGTTTATTCACAAAAGGACAGAGTTCGGTTATTAAAAATAACATGGTAGTTTCACCGTATCTCGGAGTCGTCATATCACTTTCTGTTCTTATTTTTGCAAACTTATTATTTTTCTAAGTAATTTTTTAGGGCACTAGTATCGAATTGTTATCGTCTACAGGATGAAGTAGAGTAATTGAGTTATTATTATTATTGTTCAATTAATAAATTGACCACTGGGACTCTTATATATACAAGCTGAGTTGATCTAGAATTAGGATTATCGACCTCTAGGACCCTTGTATATACCAGATGTGTTGATATTAGAGTTTAGGGCAATATCTCAATCCATTAGGATTCATCCTGGAAGTAACCTTCATACAAATATGGGAAACACCGTTCACCTTAGTCAATATTGCAAACCATCTATCCTCATATCCGTTTTATTAAAATATTCATGTGATTTGTTTGATTCCTCATATTGATGTCCATAGTGCGACAATCTGAGTAGAGATCTGTCGCTTATATATGAATTATAGTACGCTTGAGTGCAAACTCATGTACACCAGTTGGATTCGCATCAGGGTAATTTCTTTTATAGTCAATGAGAGTATGCTAACTAAAGAGATTGTTTAGTGTCGTTCCTAGATTCTTCAAAGATATCAAGGGTTTGGAGTAAAGGTTTCAGTTAAGCGTTTTCGGGCAGGAGTAGTCCATGAATGGGTGACCTCCCGGGAAGTTGATGCCGGATAACCGCAGCGATGCCCGTTGAAAACCCCACACTACCGGATAACCGCAGTGGCTAAGTGGGGACAATATCGTTGGAGGGACGGGTCATTACAAATAGTATCAGAGCCGACGACGGGTCTCCTACCGAGAGTGGAAAGATACGCTGGACGGGGGTGGTCCATATGCTTCTCATGAGGGGTGGGGAACGATAGATATCTGGGCTTGAAAATATATTCTGGAGCCGATGACGGCTCCAATTTAAGGTGGTGGTATTATAATACATACCCCAATATCCGGCAGTGGTTGGCCGAACGAAATATAAGTAATGTTTTGTCCTTTCCTAACTCAGTTAAGCGTGTTCGGCCGGGAGTAGTCACAGAATGGGTGACCTCTCGGGAAGCTGCTGTTGGATATCCGCAGTAGTGCCATTAAAAATCCCACAATGCTGGATAACCTCAGTGGGTAAGTGGGAAAAATGTCGGTGTTTGTTGGGATATAACTAGGAACGGGTCGCTTGTGCTCGGGAGGGAGAGTATGTTGGGATGCGATGCCAGATACTGGTTGCACAAGAGGAAAGGAACGTCTAAATTATACCGAGGCATTTTAAGCACAATTGGTTCCAAAGTTTGCAGAAAACTCTGCAGTTAAGCGTGCTCGGGCGAGAGTAATCCAGGGATGGGTGACCTCCTGGAAAATTGTTGTCGGATCACCGCAGCGATGCCCGTTTAAAAAATCCCACACTGTCGGATAACCACAGTGGCTAAGTGGGGACAATATCGATGGAGGGACGGGTCATTACAGTGCACCTCTTGTAAAACCTCCCAGATTATAACTCGGCCACTAGGGCCACCTAGGGGTTCAAATGCTTGTTGCACATGCTAAGTGCAATCACGATTCCTGCTACAATGAGTTAGAATTTTATTTTCTAAATTAGATTTGCTTGAAGACCAGCAAATAATAAGTTTGGAACTATTTGATAGACGCATTTATGTGTCCATTTTGGAGAAATAAACTTTTGCGGAAAAATTGGCTCGAAAAGTAGTGTTTCACCCTCCAGAGAAAATTACTAAAAGCACCCCCAGAATTGTGTTAAAGGCACCCAGAGGAGTTGATAAAGGCACCCCCAAGATTTTTACTATTCGCACCCTAAAGTTTATTATTTGGACCCCAGGGTATTGCTAAAGGGACCCCAGCAGCGGATAGGGGAACAACAACTTTCTTCTCAAATTTGAGTTCAGATTTTAGCGGCGAAAATGGCAGCGACGAAGCAGATTTTGAGTTTGAGTTTTGGGCGATTTATAGGGAGATTCAATCGGAGATTTTGGTTGGATTGGATATGTTTATGCTAAACAGGCTTGGTATGGTGGTTTGATTCAATAGAATTGGTCAGATAATCGGGTAGAAGCAAAACATGAGTGTGGAGTTTTCACAGGTTTCTATTTGAGTTGATTTTTGGTAATTCAGTGAGACTAAAGGTCATCCAAGATTTCCTAATATTACTATCAACCTAATAGAGAGTTTGGATCAATTAGGACACCTCGGAAACGCGTAAACAGGTTAGGAAAAAAGATTATTTCCTTGACTTGCACGGAGAGAAAATTTGAGATTAAATCGGCCTTTCTAAGGTTTTTGGGGTGTATAAAAATATTGCTCGGGTCCAAGAGGAGGCTAGACAAGTTTAAAGAGGGTTTATAGGAGTTTAGAAGTACATAGAGAGCTGCAACAATTATTTTCTGTTGTTACTTTGCTGAAGAACACGAAGAACAAAAACCATCTAAGACAATTATTTATTAATCATCAACTTTACCTTTGAAAACTGACGTCTGCGATACTTCCTTTATGTCGTTTTCTTCTGTAACAGTAAGTTTTCAGCACTTATATCCATTGCGAACTTCTGTGTTAGTACTTTTTCTCTCTTTTAGTACACTTTTGAGTTGTAAACCAATATTTTGAGCAAGTGATTAATATTAGGAGCAAAACCCCATTGTTGAGGCGACGAAGGAAGTCATTTTTCCAATTATTATATGGTAATTTCTATTTAAATTAAAAAAAATTATTTCTTTATGATTATTTTAATTGAATTAATTTATTTTTTTTAATTGATTAACTAGTTGTGTTTTCTATTGATAGTGCATGCTTAGCCTAAGGTTTTTAATGTTTCCTACTTGCGATTAACAACTATTCTTTTGAAAATCTACTTGTTCAGGCAATATTTGAATCAAATTGAAAGTCTTGAGTTGCATAATTCTTGATTAAATTGAAACATTGAAATTGGTTAATGGTGGAATCCTTTGTCTCAGTTGCTCTACAATCTTGAAATCAACTTTAATTTAATTTGTTGTTTTAGGGTTAGAATTTGAATCTAAAAATCGTATCTTCACAAGTTTTGAAACAAACTTTATTTTACCACTTTCAAAACAACATCTATTACAATGCGATTATGTGTACTAAAAGCTTAACCTTATAAAAATTTGTGTGGCTCTTGCCCCAGGTTAATTGATAACCTGAATCCACAAAGATTAATGCTCTCACTAGTTTAAACTTGATTGGATCTTGGCCAGGTTGTTTAGTGAGAAGGATTAAGTCTTGGCTCTTGCACTAGATTTTGATCATGTAAAAAGGAATTTTTCCGGAGTGAGCATGCGATGGGATGCTCTAGGGTTAATGGTATGAGAATGATTAAATGTTGGCTCTAATTAATTGATGAACATGTTTGGTAATAGAAGATGAAACCTCTAACCAGTATTTTCTCTTTCTGGTCACAACCTTTATTTACTTTGTCATTACTTTCTGATCGAATTGAGTTAATGTATCGTGAAAGATTCTGAAAATATATATAAAGAGTCTGTTTTCAGTTCCTTTACATAAGAACACCATATATTGGTAACTAGTCCTTACGGCCTGACACACCTCCCCGGAATGGATTCGCTGATCCAATCTAGCGGTAGACTTTTGGCATATGGTAAATTACTTGAGGATTGAATTTGTAGGAATATGGAAGACTTTGATTACAACTCGAAGGGAAGTTATCTCCCCAAATTAACCTAGAAAAAAAGTCAAGGCAGACCTTGAAGCCATACTACCAATGTTTTGAATTGGCCACATTTTCGAAACAGCTAGCCAATATGCATAAGGACTTTAAACGATGTTATTGTCGTAGAACGATAAAGTGATTGAATGATGAAATCAATAACTTGAGTTTGAAACTGGTCGATACCAAATTTTTTATCGATTAAAAAATTAAAATAAATATATTTTATCAAGAAAAATGATTTTTAATAGGGTCACATTACAAGAACAACTAATAAAACAACTAATAGTCTTGATGACATACTTTGCAAAAATTAGATGTTTAGGTTCTTTTACACATTTGTGTATTCGAATTATACCATCAATTTGCAGATCATTACTGAATTTTAGTTTACCATTCACAAATAACGCAAAACTAGTTTTTGTAGCGTTGTTTCGTCTCCGTACCTATCCAAAAAGTTAACGGATCATCAAATTCTTTTTACCTTGATATTTAGTGTTAAATATTTTTTGGCAGCCTTTGATCCCCACATGCTTGCTGATCATACAAAAACAACAAAAAGTATGGAATAAACATCGTCCATGCATGGACAAAGTCATACTTCATGCATCAAACTTGGTCAATATTTTATCTAGCCACTTTGATTTAAAAAAAAAAAAGGTCACTAAAAAGTAGCATTCAAAATCCTTTATCCATTGTTTTTCATGATGGCTAAATTTGCATTGATTAGTTAGCGTCAGTTAGTTGCCAGGATTAATTTTATTGATTATATAGTTATATATCTTTAGATTATGTACCTAGCCCCAAATGTAAGAAAATTCCAAAATTTCAAAATTTCAAAAAATTTGAAGTCATATAATCGGCAGAAAGGATGATACTTATCTACTGATTATACTAATTTTCAGGTGCAGAAACCTGACTACTATTATATTAAAATCGTTAATGCTTGGATATTGGTTTGCTACATATTAAAAGTCAATAAGAATATAAAAACTCAAACCTCCGGTTGTGGTAGTTATTTTTTCCGGGGAACTTGTCTAGTTTGCATATTATAATCGGTTTATTATGGCTTTTTAGTTATCTACCAATTATAGTACAATCAACGGATAGCTACCTATTATATTAGGCTAACGTGTTGTTATTTTATGTAGATCATTGGTGCGGTTGATCCCGTTTTACATGTGGGGACTGGTACTTCCCACTACTATGTTAACGATTTATCATGTTGTCTACGCACTCTTGTCGTGTTAAGAATTTATTTTATTTGCTTAGTATTATTAGTTTTGTCATATGTTCATTTATACATTTAGAACTAAGGTGGGGTCAAAGGAACGGCTTGTCAACAAGGCAAAAGAGAAGATGTACGTAGTAGTTCTAAACAACAGAGTAAAGCTTCAATGGTTTGAAATGGTTTGCAAGAAAAGTGACAAGCATGAGAGTAACTTAGCAAAGGGTTGTATGTACCTAAAAAAACGGGATGAACTAAAAGGTTAATTCCAAGAAGTCTGAATGCCCATTTAAGATTATATTCCATATGCTCGACGGTAAAGTGTGTAAAATGTTTAGAGTTACCAATGGTCGTTGTAACTACGAGGATTCGAAAATTATTGTTGGGCACTTAATGGTTGCCAAGTTAAAACCACATGAATAAAGACAGTCAAGTCTATGAAGTTAAGTAAAGTAAGTGTGATCCTAACTAAAATAAAGGTAGAAAACCCCTACAACATGTCTTCGTTGTATATAACTAACACGCCACTGACTTCGATCAAAAGGACATAATGGAAAGGTAGATTGGTTATGCAACAATTGGAGTGGTTATAGCTAGCAAAACAACTATACATTGATAAACGAAGAAAGCGATGGTAAATTAATTCTTATTTTCTTTAGCACATCCGAAGATGATCCAATTGGATCAATGATTCTATCAAACTTTGATGGCTGATTATACTTAAAACAAGTACAACATGTCGTTGTTGAAAATAGCATTCTGTTAGAGCATTTCTCGGGTCAAACTCACAAGGTACGGTATATCAAACTTGTTTCATATATAGATAATCAAAATTATATCTTGCTGTATATAGTCTGCTAGAGTCAGTCTCGGACTTGGAATAGAGCATGGTAGTTGAGTATCAGAATTCACCAATCGACCTTGAAGATTGAAGACTGAACAACATCGACGTCAGCGGAAACTTCATCAAAAATCTATGTGAAGACTAACTATCTTGTTTACTCAATTATCTATCATCTTATCTACTGAGACATGTCGTATGATTCTAGTATTATAATGAAAATTTGCAAAGAAAAAATTCAAGCAATAGAGAACTTTTGCAAAATAGATTGAGAATAGTTTATTGTTCGAAATATTGCATTTGCATAATAAGTTCATAATGAGATGTTAAGTTAGTTATTATGTTCGCAAACTGATGTCAACCTAGTCGACTTTGAGAGTTTTCTGGATGTCTCTCAATGCACGAAATGATTTATGTAGTTCGCGAACTGGTTGATTTTAAAAGTTTCCTGATAACATTTTATATTCAAGTACACAAACTGTTTTGGAAATTTCATGAACTTGTGTAATACAAAGAACTGATCATGAGTTGCGAGATGACTATTTATTCACAAATTGTTTTGGATCACTTCTATTATATACCAAATTCACGGCTTGTTTGTTTCGCTCGAGCTTTTGTAGGTTTAATCATCGTTATATAGAAGAATCGATGATCATTTGATTTTAGTATCGGCAATTAATGATGATTATTTCGTTTCGAAAACTAAACAAGGGAAAAAAATTCTCCTCAATCGGTAAAGAAAGAGAAGAGTTTTGAGTTTTGATAATGAAAATTATAGATGGGAAAAAACGATTTGTTGGTTTTTACGGAATTGAGGAGAAGACCATGCGGAGGAGACTCCTTGAATCGAGCGAAATGCTTAACCTCACACAGATGCACTGTAATAAGGGAGTGTTTTAAGTTCAAGATATCAATATGTAGGACTCCGTCCTAAACCAATACAATGGCCGTTCCAGAGTCAATTCGGTCACAAGAGAGGATGGGTCGATCTGTAGGAGGGAAGCTGAGAAATGTGTGAGATCAATGGTGATCCAAGATTGTAGGTGTGTTTTGTATTCTGCGTGAAGAAATAAGATAAGTTCTGATTGATTGAATTTGCTCTGTTGAGAGTAATTGCTTAGATGTTGAGTTCTTAATCTCTTCTGTTGACGAGAGATTGTCTTGTAGACGTTGTCTGTTCAATCATGATTCAGAGACTTATTTTTATTTCTAGAATTGTAAACACCTTGATCCCATGAAGTGTGACAGTTGTTGGAGTCAAAGAGTGGGGAAGTGAAAATCGTGTTAAAACCAGTTGCTCGTCGTGCGGAGACTTGGTTGATTTTTCATCCACTACTTTGCTAACTCTTCCAACTGATTGCACGACTTGCTCACATTCTCATCGTGTGTATGAACACACGTGTCGTAGACCGCCAGACCAAAACCCTAGTTAATATCCCCCATGTGACACGATTGATGTCTAGTGATTGTGGAATCTGCAAGGCATACGTGTTAGTCAGTTGCTGACTTTATGGGACGATGAGTCCTTGTATTGCTGAGTCGAACGTGATTCGCAAATGTTCTAAGACTCATGAATCGAACGTGTATATTGAGACAGAGGTATAATTCTCGAACAAATGTTGATAGTTAAGGTGAGCAAATATTGCTCATTCGATGAATTGTTGAATATTGATAGTTGAACCAATATTCCTTAGTCTGAGCAAATATTTCTCATCTGAGCAAATGTTGCTCGTTTGATGAATTATTGGTAACAGAACCAAATAAAATATTAATTTAAAATACTGGCAACTGAACCGAGTATAATTAATTAAAATGTTGATCATGGGATAAGCGTAAAATTATTAGCGTTTGAATCTGGAATTATGAACCTTGGATTCGAAAACCCTAATTCGATATATCAATTGGTGATCAATTGATGATTTATTGAAAATCAACCACGGAGTGAAGGAGGGACCGGATACATGGGATGATGTATCGACCATGTAGCGCACAGATGCTCGAGTGAGCAAATACCAAAGTCTCTTGAAGACCAGTTGGTGAAAAGATGATTAAATGCTGGTTTAATCATTTATTAAATTAATGCTCCTCTAAGCCTTAGGTGATAAAACCCAATTATGAAAAGATGAAGGACCGACCAAGGGGTCATGAAACCGTCCCTGGTTGGTCATGGGACCGACTGACGATCGTTTCTGTTTGAGGGAAACAATAATAATTATTAATAATAAAATAAGGGGCGTGTGGGACCATCCACGACTAGGGCATGGTCGTCCGGCTAGGGCCCGGTCCCGTGAGTCTTCCCTAATTTTATATTATTTTCATGATTTGAAAGAAATATCATGAAAGCAAGGAATTTCATGGGATGAAGGAAATAATAATAAAATAATAAGGAATGCAAGGTGTGGGACCGGCCACAACTAGGGCATGACTGGTCGGCTAGTAGGCTTGGTCCCGCGACACCTTTCTTAATTTTTTATTATTTCTTTGATACGGAGAAAACACCATGAAACTGAGGAGTTTCCTTAAAATGAAGGATATTTGTTTAAATGAAGTGATTTTCATGAGATTAAGGAAAATAATAAAAATATTATAAAATATAGAATTGGGCGTGGGACTGGCCACGTCGTGATTGACCGGCCGGTGGGCCCAGTCCCCTAGCGCCTTAGCTAATGTTTTATTATTATTATTTTTCTTCCTATTTTGCATAGGTTCATCGTTCCTTCGTATTTTTGAATGCTCGTTCGTGCATTCAGGTGCTCGTTAGTGCATTATTGCTGAGTAAAATTGCACCATTTTGGTCGGGGCTTACTCGATAGCGGCTCTGATGCCCGCACGTTGAATATTTATCACTAACCCATGAAATTCTGCTGGGAAGAACCACGAATTGAAGTAATGAAATATTATGAAGAATGTCGAGTATTTTCGAATATTCGGTTAATGAATTTAGGGATTAGAGATAATTATTTGATGGCTCTGTACTAGCAGGCATGCTGTCTAGGAGCATTAATTATTCAAGAATTGAGCGATATGAGCTTGTTGAAGCGTCATATTTATTATGTATAGTACAGTCAGGGAAAACACGGTGTTGCATCTTGAAGACGTTATCGCTCTATACTAGCAGGAAAGCTGTCTATGAGCCGTCCAATCATAATGATTCTCTACATATGTCTTTTATATAGTCATGGAAAACATTGTTACATCCTGAAGACGTTATCGCTTTAAACTAGCAGGCAAGCTGTCTAGGAGCCGTCCAATCGTTCGATTCTATATAAAAATGATTACTGAAATTGCTCAGTATTGAGATATGCCATTGTCTCAGTTGAGAGACTGCACATCTGCATATGCTCTGAGACAGTATTCTCAGTCAGCGGTTTGCCGGTTCTTGCGACATGAACTTTCATGCTTCAATGAGAGACATGAGTCTCAATACTCATCTGATTGCTAGATCAGGAGTATATACAATTATGGTTTTACGATTTTAGTCTTTGTCGAAAATCCACCATCTACAAAAATGAAACGCAATTGAATTATATTTAAGTTCAGTGAAAGGGTAAAATAGATATATTTACTCACTACTAGGATATCTCATATCCATTGATCTACTGAATGGGTATAAATTAGTAGCCCCAATTATTTTGGAGCAGCCTTCAAAATGGCCAAGGTATTTTAACTTTAGGGGTTTGACAATTCAAATACTTTAGAGTGTCTCAAAAGAAGACCTGATAAGATGTTTGGATTCAAAAAACAGAAATGCTTCCGCTTCTTCAGAAACATATGTCGATTCCAAAAACCAAAAATAAAAATATTTTTCTTCATAAAAAAAATAACATGTTTTATTTCTAAAAATCACTCTTAAAAAAAGAAATTAATTCTTTTTTTTACTTTTTAAAATTGAAAATGTATTTTTGTGAGCGCATCCAAACACCCTCTAAAAAAGAACTTAAAAGAAGATGAAGTAGGAACGTATGGTCATATTATGTTTGTGGAATCTAGAAAAGAAATTAAAACAAAAAACAGAAGAAATGATAGGTTTTAGGAAGAAGAAAAAGAGTACGGTGGATTATCTAGAAAATTTGATCCATGAACAATGACCTTTTGACCTGGTGCTAGATATTCTCTTTTAGCTTAAAAGTGAATCAAAAGTTGTGCTCTTATTGATCACATCAAAATGAGTTTCTGAAAATTAAAAGAAAAAAAAAATCGGTTAGAGTATATTGCTTATCAAATAGCATGTTTTTTATCTTCTTTTTCTTCGTCTAATCAGACTATGTATGCATGTTATGAAACTATTCTCCTTAAACTACTTTAAAGAATTACTAAAATCTTAGAACTCTTTCGGCTCACAAACCATACTGTTCCAACTCCACACATCCTTAGACAAGATGCTTTTCTATCCTTTATTTGTGGCTTCACTTTCTATTCCTCCTCCTAGAGAGATGCTGATTCCTCCTCTTCCTCTACAAACCTCATAAATAATACCTTTTCTCCTTTTCTGACATCCTACAAACTATGCTTTTCAAAGGTAAACTTTAAATTTACTTTGGAAGTAAGAAAAATCTCACCAAAAAGAGGAACTACTGTGCTAATGGATAACATTATCGGGATAATGATCGGACACTACTTAGAAAGCAAACATTCTTAATTTTTCGGTTCTTTTTACTCTCATATAACGAGTGGGATTTTTGTCAAAGGAATCCACTACTAGTGCTGCCTTACTTTTATGAAAGTGAATGTGTATGAAAGTGAATGTGATCCTTTCTGAATCCAGTATTTCTTCTAGTGCACTAATTCCATCATGTTTCCCTGTGCTTCGGTATATATATATAGGCCAGCCACAGAGAGGACAAGGTTAAACAGTGTGTTGATCCAAAGCTTAAGGGAGAGTGCCCTCCTAAAGGAGTCTGGGTTGATTTCATATGCATGGATTTTCTGCTTCCGGTTGGAGATTTCAATGTTTAAGATCAATGAATGAAGGGATTAGATTGGAATCATCAGATGGTAGGATCATTAAGCGGTACTTGCGGTTGTCCTGTCTGTGCTTTTATCTCCTTTGCACCCCAAAGTCAGTTATCGTATTCTAATGGGAAAAAATCGCTTGTTAAATTCAGTCCACGTACAGTTAGATTTACTGCTTTCTTTCTTGCTCTCCAGTAGATTGTTTTGTTCATTTTGGGATTGGTGTTGCAGAATTTATGAGCGTTCAGTGTATAGTCTTGCTTTCAGAACCAGGATTAACGGTACAAGCGCGAAGCAGATCAAAGTTATATATAGTTGGGATGGTTCGGGGTTAATCTAGAGTCACTGTCCATTGTCCAGCGGCTTCATACCAGAGTATGAAAAATGCCCAAGTGGGCATTGAATTGGATTCATTTTCATGTACGACCAAAATAGCAGTCGCATAATGGTAATGGAGCACTACACCACCAACTTTTTCCTCCGTTTCCCTGAAAATAAATTTTGATGGGTTTCTTTCTGTTAATTAATTCTAATTTTGGTTTGTTAATCTGTGATAATGCGGATAATTGTTCGGCCACTAAAGCAGGACGTAAAAGGCCACGTCACCACCGAAGGAGAGGCTGTAGTATGGGCAGTGGAGATGTCTCTAACAAAATTCTACATAGACAAGACAGTGCATGAGTTTACGCAAGAAAGGAAAATGGCAATGCATACATGGATACCTTGCCCTGTTGTTGCAGTTATAGTAGACAAATCAAATGTACGTCCTCCAGATAATTCTAATTCTTCCACTATCATGTGTTTAACAGAAGGTGGTCCTACTAAGTTACTACTAGGAAATGAAGAAAAAAATAAAAAAGAGAAGGGGCAAGCTACATTACAAACACAAGTAAAAGACACTTCAATATAGAAGAACACAAAACCCCCCACACAGAGACATATGGAGAGAGGATGTGTAAAATTAAACGATACAATGCAATCATCACTAGCAAGCAACATCGGAATTGAAAATTAAAGAAACACCATGCCAACTATGAGAACAAAACTTAGATTGTACATCATCCTTCAAAGGAGCAGATTTCCATGGAGATTTGGAACCACAACCTTGTCATGAGATGAGTTCTAACGAATTGCGCTAAGCAGTTGTTGGGTATACATAGTAGAATTAATATTTTGATCAATCTATATAGAAATAGTAGTATATATAATACTAGTGCCATTCTTAACCTTCTTGGTAAGATATCTTACTTTATTTCATGATGCATTTAGGAGATATATTCTTATCTTCTTCTGCCTCCAGAGCCACTCTCCCTCTGGCAGTTGAAGTATACAGCAGCAACAGGCAGTCCGAGATTGTGGATTTCAGCAAAATCTCGTGTGTTGAAATTTTGACGCCACCCTGGAGCATACACAGTTTGACGACCAAGTTGACGGAACAACACGTAAACAAATCGGTGAATCCCCACAGTTGGTCTAGGTGCTTCGTATGTTACGATCTCTTGTCCTGTAAAGCAAAACATAGATTCAAAATAGTCAGATTTAGATGAGTCAAAAAAAAAAAAAAGAACACCATAATTCGTGAAATGTTCGATGGAGGTAACCAAATCACAATTCCGGCGTTAAAAAGTTAGTAAAAGCTCTTTTTGCACCTATGAAGAGGCGTCCTGAGATTTCTCACGTTAACACAATTTTGAGACGCAGTTTTGAAAGTCACCTGTGCACAACTTTGGCCCTAACTTTCACAAACCAACGGACAGAATTATTGTCATTAAAGCTGCGAAAATGCAAGAGCAGCAAAAATGACTAGGTGACAGAAATGATCCAAGGACTGGACTGGACTGGACTGAATGAAATCAAATCATCAATATAGCATGATGATAAGTCGGACTATTGTAGTACGGGTAGACTTTGTAACACGCGATCAGACTCAAACCTTACTGTTTCGGGTTTTTTACATGCAAGGGAATCAGTGAGTCAGGTCCTTTTTGATGCTTAATGGGGTCTCAGAAGGGCCTACAGACGTACTAAAATTTAATAGCTTTTGTTGGGGCTTTTTTGATTCTTACCAAGTATCCGATATTATATGATAAAACGGATATCTTTTGCGAAAAGGAGTCGAATTTCTTGATCAAATTTTAGGAGGAAGAAGAGTTTGGGACCATATCGCTTTTCTCATGAAAACGAAACAAAGCATTTCTTTTCTTTTCTTTTTTTCTAAAAATTTGACTCGGATTTAATTTAAAAATAATTGAATTATACTCTATTCGTCCCCATTATATAGGTGAAGAAGTGAGTTTTTCATAGAATAAGAATTTTTTTTAATTTCCTACATTTCCATCATCTTTCTTGTTTTATCCTTTGTGCAATTTTCAACACTAGAAATTAACTTAATTGTGGTGATAACTACCTATAACAAATAAGGGCAATATATGAAAAAACCCATCTTGGAATTGAAAGTCTGTCTATCTAATGGGACTACAAATTTTTACAACTATGTCTTTATGATAGGGACGGAGGGAGTATATTTTAGAGTTGGGAAAGGAAGGCAAGAGAATTTAGCACCGCCCCTGACCTGAATTTATGCATAGAATTTAAGTGGATGCACCGAAACCAACTAGGCGCTAGAATCAAATGAATTTGTGCTTTTGCCCAACCATTTGATTTGGGAAAGAGCAAAAGGGAAAAGTGAAAAGGAAAAACGGAGCAGAAAAAGTGCAAGTGGTTGTGTGTTTATGCACTGCCAGCCTAGACAAAATTTAGAGAGGATACATCTCTTTTTTCCTTTTGGAATATTGAAGAATTTAGATTGCAATAGATTTCTTTTCATGGGTTTACTTTACGTACCATAAGTTGCTCCTGTTGTTCCCGGGATATCAGTAACCAACCTAAAACCCATCAAACAAATCTCCATGAGATTCAAATTATTAATGAAAAGCATTTCTTTTTTTCAAAAATAAAATAAAATGGAAACCAGCGAGAACTCAAGAAGAAAAAAGATGAAAAGCATTATTAGTTACACTGCGAAAAGGTATTTTGAAATAGGTACTCCAAAAAGTTGAAACAAGTTTTCCGATGGAATAATTAACGGAAGGAAAAAAGAAAATAAATCATTTAAATTTGGATAACTAAGGAAATCAAACCAAAATCACATAAAAAAGAAAGATTGGAACTCAAGTAAATGAAATATGAGTTTTATTTTTCTATTCTAAACTGCTAGCATGAACACGTGCATGATGAGACTATGAGTAGAACGTACCAGTGCAAATATTCTCTTAAACTAGGATCACTAGGGCTAGGTGCATCAGGGTCTACCATAACCTGCAATTGAAGTAACATGTAGTTAGTATCCATTTGATTAAACAACCCCTAAAACTAAAGACTAATTAAATTAGCAATAGCAAAAGCAGAAACAGAAAGAAATCATGAGATTCAAACTAGAAAGCAGGTCTATATTCTTCATGCTCATGCATTCATATCCAACCCACAAAGTGCTTATAGGATTCATGAATAAGCTTTAACATGATCAGAGAAAAGAGTTAGAGAGTAACACCAGTGTACCAGAGTGTAAAAGGTCCTCATGTCATCACCACCAATTTCAACTCTAGGTTGACTAGCAACAGCGGAAGGCTTAAATTCACAGCCATTGGTAACGTCCTTTGAAGTATACGATATCCTGATTGCTATTGATCTATTAAAGGGGTCTAATACATCCCCCACTACCCTTCCTACTACCAATGGATCTCTTGGTCTTGGCATCTCAATCCTTCTTATCAAAGCAAGTAGCTAAAGAGAAGAACACAAGAGAGATATAGCAGAATGAAGGTATGGAATGAAATGCTAGCTAGTGTTTTTGCAAGCATATATTTGTTGCAAAATGATGATGAATAGATCACTAAGTAGCCAAGCTATATATAGGCAAAATACATTTGGAGGCAGGCATAAAAATTCTCAAAATTTATCTTACTTTCTTCATTAATGAAAAATGTTTAGAATCTATCAACTTTACTTTGATGCAAGATGAATAAAAAACCCTAGGTTAGAAGTTAATAGAAGCGTTTCATGTGGTGTGTGTCTTCTTCCCTCTCTTACTCGGTGGTCCTAAGGCTAACACAAGCCATATTCTGATTCAGCATTATATTTTGCTGACTTGTGATTGGCTTCAGATCAAAAAAACATGTACTAGTGCATCCATGTGGAACCATAGATTCACATATCCATTTCTCTCCTCTCCTTTCGCCACTTGGCATCGAGTAACTCGGCAACTAGTATGCTTTCTTCTTTATCATAACAACAATTCGATTCACTAGGTTGATATTGCATTCTACGGCATCGACTACATTTCTTGTCTGCATCATCCTCTTCACTGTTATGGTCACCTAATAGTAATCAGTTTGGCCATGTATTTGGACACATGTTATAGGTGCAAGCAGGCTCTAAAGTGTAACATGCCCAGCAGATTATGTTTGAACACAAATTCAAACCATACATATGCATGTAGGAGGCACGTATTAACCAACCACGGCTTGCACAAAAGCCACAGCCGAGAAGAGCTTTTCCAATCTGTTTTATTGTAGAGTGAAGTGAACCCATAGAGCTTTTGCGTGCCCGTGAATTACAAAATAAACTCATGAAATATGAAATGAGAATTTCATTGACTTAGTTTTTAAAAAGTGTATCTCTACCTTCCAACATAATCCACCATCCAATAAAAAAGTAGGAAATCTGGGGTGCACAAAGTTACGCCGTAAGTATACCGTGATTTCAAAAATCTATCGAGTGACGTGAAAGCAATTACTATATAATCTACCTGAACCTATATCCTGGGATACAAGTTAACAAGACCCAAAATTCTATAGGCTATGGCAGCAGTAATAACATCAACCATTGCTGGTGGTCTCGTGGCTTGGTAAGATAAATCACTAGCGCATGTGCTACAAAAACGCAGAATTCTTATCTATCCACAGCTAATTCCCACTGCGTCTTTTCATGCTAATCTGAACGTCATTTCTAGGAATCAAAGAAGAGAAGTAGAAAACATTTTCCACACTACTAATTAGTCAATTCTCTCTGTATTCTCTCTGTTTGTGTAGGTACCAAAACCTTATGCTGTCAAATTGTTCCCCGTGCTTCTATAAACAGACCAACAATGATTAGACACAATTCATCTGAGCAACTAATGAGAATTCTTCTGAGCTCTATATATGAGAATTCACACACCTTTCATATGATACTCCAGTATACTTAAGTTACTTACCCTCTAGAAACTCCAGATCCTAGAGCCCATATTAGCTAACCAAACTAAATTTGGCCCATGTTGCCCAGTCACTAGTCAGTGAGGAAACAAGTCAAACTCAACCCGACCAGGCCAAATCTTATTGGATCGGACACCCAACCATTCATAGATGGTTAGAAATTTATGTTAGGGGTAATTTTGGGATATTTGAAGATATAAGGGGTAGTTTTAGTAATCACACTAAGTCACCAAGTACAAATTCTAAAGGGTTTTTTTGTTAGTAAGTGTAACTCATTTAGCAGCAGGTTATTAATACTGTTTATTAGATTAGCTGAGGATTGCACACGTAGGAACAGAAAGAACTTCTGTCGCAACTTGTAAGGTAAGTTATCTTTCCAAATTAACCTAGAGCGCCGGCCTTGAAACCATACATGCAATGCTTTGTGTTGCGCCACATCCTCAAAGAAAATGGATAGGGATTTTAGTTAAAAACAACAAAAAGAACACGATATTTACTAGGGTCACATTACAAGAACAATATTTGTGATGACACATTTTACTTAGTTTAGGTTTTCTTACACATTTATGTATTTAAATTATACGCCATCAATTTGCAGAACAATACACACTACTGATTTGTAGATTAATCCCCCCACAGATGGTGTAAAACTAGCTTTGGTAAAAAAAAAAAAAAAAAAAAAATAGGCAGTCTTTCATCAGCCGTCGAAAAGTCAGGAATGGACATGTACTCCATCAAACTAGTTATGACCATATTTTAACCTGAGTTTCGGATTTTATTGCATTTACTTTTAAGGGTGACTTATAAAGAAGACCTTAAAGACAGAATAGCTTTGGATAGTGAAGTTACTGAAGTGTGATTTTTTTATTTTTTTTTTGAAGATGAAGTAGGGGCTGTATGGTCATTGGATTATGTACTTCACGCAAGATACATGTGGCTCACGGAATCTAGAAAAGAAATGAAAACACAAACAGAAGAAACGAT
This sequence comes from Papaver somniferum, assembly GCF_003573695.1. Classification (NCBI taxonomy): domain Eukaryota; kingdom Viridiplantae; phylum Streptophyta; class Magnoliopsida; order Ranunculales; family Papaveraceae; genus Papaver; species Papaver somniferum. Next base: position 190,098,979 of record NC_039362.1, on the reverse strand, counting down.
AGGTTCTAGGAACAAGAAGAAGAAGAAGAAGAAAAAGAGTACAAAAGATCAACTAGAAAATGGATCATTTTAATTGATCCTTTTAGGAACACTGACCTTTTGACTGGTGCTAGATATTCTCTTTCAGCATAAAAGTGAATCAAAAGTAGTGCACCTATTGGTCCATTTGCTTATATCTTTTTCCCTCCATTCATTTGCCCCTAAAGCATCAAGTGATCTTGATATCGTCATAAGATAGGTATTTATATTTGACCCAAAGATTTAAATTTTAATCCAGTGCCACATTCCTACATAGACATTTCTAGTGGGTAAACAGGAGAAAAATGAATATTTGAAAACAAATTATTATGTTGCCACTAGCAAGCAAGTGGTTATCAAAACATGTTTTTCATCATTATGTTGCCTAAAGCAGTTCTGTTACTATTACCAGGTGCTTGATCAATTCAACTGTTGGGCATTTCTAAAGCTTATTTTACTAAGTCACTTATTTATTCAGATCTAATCATGCTAAGTGTGTAAATGGATTATGTTAAACTACTTTAAAGAATTGCCAAAATCATAGAACTCTTTCGGCACACAAACCATATTCCACCTCTACATCCGCAGACAAGATGCTTTTCTATCTTTTGTTTTACTTCGCTTTCTATTCCTCCTATTCCTATCCATAGAGAGATGCGGATTCCTCTTCTTCATCTACCTCATAAATACCTCTTCACCTTTTCTGACATCCTAGAAACTATGCTTTTCAAAGGTAACCTTAAAATTACTTTTGAAATAAGTAATTTTAATTACCATAAGAAATCACCAAAAAGAGGGAAGTTCAAGTACTGTGCTAATCGATAACATTATCAGGATAATGACATGACACTACTTAGATATCAAACACTCTTTGCCGGTTCTTGCTCGGCCATTTATTCTCAAATAATTTGAGAGAGATAAAGAGTGGGGTTTTGTCTAAGGAATATAGTACTGCTAGTGCTGCCTAAGATAACTATCAAACAACCTCTGCCTTACTTAGTATTTAACTAGTTCAACCTCTCCTCTCAAGTATTGATGACATATTTAAGAGTGACTCTGTGAATCCAATATTTCATCATCTAGAAGTACGGATCCTACCTTCTATTCATTAATAAATGGCATCTGGCTCACTATTAGCCAGAAATAAGGGTGATTCAGAAATTTCCCCGGGAAGGTGTCGCACATAAAGGCTAGAACAACATAAATGGTTAACCCATCCAGAGACATCACGAGATTTTTCCCATAGCTAACAGTTGGCTGTGAAAAAAACCGACTCCACCAGACAAATGACTTTCATAGTCACCTTAACGTCACCCCTCAAAAAGGTTCCATGAGAGAAATTTCGGGATTTCTTTCCAGCTGTGTAGAAATATAAACAGCACACAGGAATTAAATACCTCAGGACGAGTCTCCATGGAAACAAAAATCAGCGACAGCCCACTTCAATTAGTGAAGCCCACCACGAAACGGTCCACACAGAAATCAATATCACCAGAGGTCCATTTAAAGTATTGAAGCCCGCCATGAACCCACCTAAGTCCATGAAAAATGGGCCCCTTGGAGTTAGAAAACTCTGATAACATAATCCACAATCAATCAATATTGCAAAAAAGATAAATAACAACCTAAAGAAAGAATCATGTTTTGAGGCATACCAAGGTATCAGCCGAACCTATGGTTCCTCCAAATAGGTTTCTAAAGAAAAAGAGAATGTTCTATTTTAAAGTTGCAAAATATAGGTTGGAAACCTAAAGCCTAGGATCCTAGAGTGCGGTCTTCCAAATACGCCAGCAGCAAGAAACATGAGCAGGGTATATATAAGAGCCTAGTACATGATTTCATTTTTTATCCACTTGTAACAGGCTCAAAGTATGAAAAGTTACAATCTCAAGCCCAAGTACATTTATTTATGAGATTGGGTTCAAGTTAAGCCTTGGCGAAGTCGGTCATCAACCCCAAGGTAATTTTCCAGCAAGGGTTAAAGATCTCACCGCCCTTGCCCAAGCGGCTTGGCAAAGGAAGAATGTGTCTGACCAGTGTGTAAAAACCCTACGGTACTTGGTCTTCAAACGCAACTCCACCAAAACAAAGCAAATGGGAGAAGCTAAGCTGTCACTGAGTTCAGAGATATCACCCTACAGAGGTCAGATGTCTTGTTTACTACGCCCATTAATTCTGCGTATTCTAGAGATTCGACATTGAAACATATTTGGAACAAACTCAACCACGCATGTACGTCATATACATATTAGACCAGCAATCTTCTAGTTGCTGCACATACTACCTTAGACGGGTTCATCTGTCCTTGAACCAGGTCACTGCAGCCGTCATTTTTGTGTTACGAAGACACAAAACTGAGTAATCCAAACTTTAAAACTTAGCCCTCGCTGCAAATTGTGCCTCAACGCTTGTACTAAGAAGAAATGAAAATTTTCCATATTAGAACATAAATCCCACCCTGTGAACCGCTAGCATATGAGCATCCAAGATATACACATAAATCTAACTAGCAGAACCCATTTTCAGAAAAGGTTTATAGACTACTATGTGTTTCCAGCTTCTATGAGATACAGAATCAATCAACAACTTTACATTCGGAAATTAAAGAAAGGAGGGAGGAAAAGAAATAGAGCTTTTACAGGCTTCTATGATGAATGTATGGAATTAATGTAAGCTGAAAATTGATATAGTCGTCGCTATATATTCTTCGGAGGAACTTAGAATAAAGAGACAACAATAGAGGGCCAACTGTCAACCCCATACACTTGTGAGGAGTCATCTGTCCCACCACCTTTATTCATTTTGATCTTTCAACCAATCGTTGGGCTGTAATTTACTTTCTATTAATAAAAATTGTACCACAACTATTTTTTGCTCTATCGTCTCCTTAAAAAGCTTGTGGTCCTATAGCACATAAAACATTTACGCTCATATATACCCGAAAGATACAAGCACAGCAAGCACAGAGAGATAGAAAGAGAAGTTTCGCTGACTAGGTTGGAACAAAATATTTTCACTAGATCTTAAATTCGTAGAAGGTCATAATAGTTACCTGTGATTGGGGAGGAGTAGCATCAAGTATTTATTCAGGCACCTTCACCATATATTCATCCCGCAACTTGACTTCATGCTTTTTTGACTAGTCCAATCACCCATGGTCCTTTAATAAACTCTTCTTCTATCGACCATGTCGGTATTGTTGTTGCTACCACTTGCAGAGATGCTTCCGGTTAAAAACCTCAGAAGATGCGTCAGGACTTTCAAAGATTTTCTTATCGCTGCATAACAACCAGAAACTCAAAACTAACCTCATAAAAATCATGGCAGTGCCCACTCAATCAAAGTCTGAGAAAGATCAAACTTCAAATAATCATTGAGAGAGAACGAGGCCACTTTCTTCACCAACTTGTATATCAATAGCCAATAAATATTCTAAAACCAAGTTCTAATTTTTACATAATTCAAAAATGTTCCACGTCTTGCAGAGGTTAAAAGAGAAATAAACACAACATGAGTGGACACAGAAAGTTGAAACTAACAGAACGATAATGTTTTATTAACTAATTTACATGCATCAAGGCAAAATAAGTACTATGGGCTACACCTTCTAAGTTTAGGAAGCCTGTATACAGAAAAGGCACAAGTGACGTTTTATTAATGTTTTTAAGAAGACTTTGCCTTCTTATGAACTCTGAGAAGATTCAGGAGAAACCTTCGATGCGGATACACTCTTGAAACCCATCATTTTGTTAAGAGCGTTAACATAGGCCCTGACACTGGAGACAACGATATCCATCCCTGCCCCAGTTCCACTGTCAAAAAAAAAAAAGTAAAAATTCACTGTTACCATTATTATGTGTTGGATTCTAGAATTCCGACAAAAGACTCCCTAATACATCTTGATATCCTTCATATATTTTGTAGTCCACACTACATTATTGCTGCTAGGCACATGCAGAGGTGCTTCCCAACAAATGTAAAACAAAAAGGTCTAAGAAAGGCAATTATAAGCAACAATTATAAATAAGGTTGCAAACCTGAAAGTGCGATGGACAGTTTCTCCAGTAATAGCATTGGTGGAAGTGTGGCCATTTTCTCCACGTATTACAACACGGGTGGAAGCTATTGCATCAATGCCTTCTGTGACTGAACTCATGGAGTACTCAAGGAGCATTACGGGTACCTGCAGAATAATGAAGAAAGAAACAGATATTCAGAAGCAGTTGTGCTATTAAATACCAGAGTGCACTTAGCCAAGAAGCATAGTTTTTGAATTTTAAACCAATAATTTGCAGCTGAACTTTGCAAAGATGGGGCCGGTGGCCCCATTTAAAGTTTCTCAGCATTCATATTTCAATGACCTTAATAGGAAAAAGCAAATTTTAGGGCGAACCTTAACAATGAGATCAATGGCTTTGTAAGCTGCATCTACTGGGCCTGTTCCAACAGAACAAGCAACATGCTCCACTCCATCAGCAGCGCCGATTAGCTTAACAGTTGCTGTAGAAAGGCCAAGGGTTCCACATGTGACCTGTGTATTTTGATCCACCAGTACTGAGTTTAATTGTCCTTACCAAAACAAGCAGTAAGCTTTTAGTACACAATTGAAATTCAACAGTAGGCTACATATAAACCTGCATATCCCCGACAGACCATACAACTTGCGGCTGGAAAACTTCATCAGAGACCAATGCCTCTATGTCACCATCAGATAAGTTCTACAAAAGCAACAGTTGTATCAATTAGAGAACACAAATAACACGTCGAAATCCAGAACTCATTTATAGTTTATGGGCAGTGCTCATACGGAAATTCATCCTCGAGCATATAATAATTGCTCGGAGAATGACAAAGCAAAAGCAACAACTTGCTCATATACATTGAAAAAATCTGAATATGAAGCTTCACACAAATATATGTTTACACTCATCGCATAAGATTAAAAATCAGGATCCCTACGTAGAAGCTATAATTTGAATTGCGGTGACATACAAACCTAACAAGCAAAAGTGGAAGCCAGAATCCATGGTCCATACATCAGATCATTGAAACTGATATTCTCACACGAGTTTATTCACAAGAAACTCAGACACAATTCCAAACTCAAGACTGTTGTAACCTAAATGTGATAAACCTAAAAGACACTTACAAACAAGTAGGAACGACTCTCATGAACTTATGCCAGTTTAAAGATTCTACAGCAACAGATTTCAAAGCGCAATGAAAGTGATACTGTTTGATGAGAGAAGATTTTTGCCGGGAAAGTCATCTTACCTTTTTCTTCTCAGCAACTGCTTTGAAACGCCAAAAGACATCATCAAGTTCCTTTCCATCCAACTCATAGCCCAGCTGAAACAGGCAGTAACCCAGAACAGTGTAAAGCATTTTACCTTGATTTGAACTACAAGTTCTAAAGTTGTGGTTCCCCACCATAAATAAATAGCCGAATCATAAATCCTAAACAATGAAAAAAAAATATACCTCCAAAAGGCGAGACTTCAAAGCATGCCTTCCACTGTAATTAAAGCCAATAAGAAAAAAATTATGAAAAAGGCACAAGATACGAAAGATGGATTTCATATGTAGAACCCTGCCCAAGATATATACTAGGAAGTTGTGCTTACAAACTAAGGGTTCAACAGATATGAGACACGTCAGGTGCCCAGCCAGGATATTGTTTATTAAGTTAGTTTATATACATAATACATCATATTGTGCACCACATCCTTAAGAAACTGATCCTGTGAGTCATGCTCTTCCTACAAGGAAACTTTTGACTGACTAGATTACTGGACAGAGAAAACTACACAGAAAGTGAATACAACTAATAGAGCACTATGATGAAGGAAAAAAAAATACATACCTCAACCTCCCAAGAACAATGCCAGATTCATTAGACCGAGATAAACCAACATCCTCAGGAGACATGATCTCATATGTACCTTTAAATTTAAGCATCCCATCCTGGAAAAGTGGAGTCATTGAAACGCAATCTCAAATTAACCAGTCCATTCCGAGAGGGAGTCTTCACAAGGAAATCAAAAATGTCAAACAAACAAATAAGCAGGTACAAGGTACATAAAATCATTACCAACCTGGTGGATACCACTTTCATGTGCAAAAGCATTAGCTCCGACAATAGCCTTGTGAGGCTGTACAGACATTCCTGTATATTCTGCCACCTAAATGAGAGATTATGGTGATTAGAACATATTCATTTTAAAAGGATGATAATGAAGAATGTTGGCACATCCTGGAGCTAACAACCTCGAAATATTGGGAAAACGGCATAAATATTAACCATCATTACCATCTTGCTTGCCATGACGATGTGTCTGGTGTTGATTCCAGTATACAGTCCTGCTAATTGCTCATCCCCTCGACATTTTATTGCCATCACAACCTGCATAGCATGAGGAATTAACGACATGATTGAAAGACTATATTTTGGCAGAGGATATTCAGTTTTTACGCTTCTTTGATTTCACTAGTCAATTTAGCTTTTTTTGGCTTGCACCAAGAGACCAACTAATAACATTACACTTGCACCATAACCTGTTGTTTTATGATAAATTCTGAATAAACTATTTGCATTACAGCAGCTTGGAAACTTTATGAATAAATTCATACCTCCTCCAAAGAAGCATTTCCGGCTCTTTCCCCGATTCCATTTACAGTTACCTCTACTTGCCTTGCACCTGCATTGGCCCCCTGGATTTAGATAATCGTACAAGTGAGTGCACATTGCTCTTGCCAAATTTTCAAACAAAAAAGAAGAATCAGCAGAAAAGAAAATCACATAGACACATACCGCCAAAGTGTTAGCAGTAGAAAGACCTAGATCATTCTGGCAATGTGTCGAGATGACCACATTCTCTATTCCAGGAGTATTTGATTTGATATCACTAATCAACTTTCCAAATTCACTTGGCAAAGTATAACCAACAGTATCTGGGATGTTGAGGGTCGTCGCACCAGCTTTAATAACCTCTCCAAGAACTTGATAAAGAAATTCCCTATCAGATCTGATGTAAAAACAAAAGAATCACGTTACAAACAAATACCTATTTCTTCGCTAAGCAATCAGCAAAAATTCAACAGTAAATAGAATAATTGTTCAAGAAACATTTCTCAAAGAAGGGATGATCAAAAACAATAAAATGTACAGTCAGAGATAGAACCAACACACGAAACTCATCCGACCTATATCCATCTCAACCTAATTTACCACCAGTCTGCAACCTCAACCGAGGTCAAAATTCCCTGCCTTGAGATAACCACATTCTTTATCCCAACATATGCATGTTGTTATAAGAACAAAAAAACGACATTCAGAATGTTACTGGAAAACACTAAACTATTAAAGCATGAAATGTTTTGTTTACTTATACAAATCCTTGAAGATAATCACACATTTGTCCAACAACCATAGGCTCATACAAATCTAACTACACCGTAACATCAAATTTTCTCCACTTCCAATTGCACAAAATTCATAAACACAGATAGAAGAAAAAAATTCGAAAACCATACATTCCACATTGTTCACATGTCTATGACAATAAATAACACCGAAATAAATAATCATTTTCCATCAAATTATCAGCAAAATGAAATGAAAAAATTGACTCACCTTCCGGCATCTTCAGGACTAAATTCGACATCCTGACAGCCCAAACTTCTAGCATAAGCAACCATTTCTGTAGCAATAGCACAAACTTGTTCCCTTGATTTCCTCAATTTATATTTCAAATGAATCTCACTAGTGGCGATAAAAGTATGAATTCTCGGCTTCTTTGCATATTTAACAGATTCCCAGGCAGTATCAATATCATTCTTATTACATCTAGCTAATCCACAAATCACAGGTACATGACCATCACTATCAACAGTATTCCCAACTTCTTTAGCAATAAGTTTAACAGATTCAGCATCATCTTTAGACGAAGCTGGAAATCCAGCCTCAATTATATCAACACCAAGTTTCGCCAATTGTCTCGCCACATCAAGTTTTTCTTTACTAGTCATTGTTGCTCCTGGCGATTGTTCACCGTCTCTCAACGTTGTGTCGAAAATCCGTACATAATTTGGATCTGAGATTTTGTTTGGTATGTATTCTGGACGAATATGTTTTGCCGTTGTTGTTGTTGTTGTTGATGATGAAGATGAAGCTGAAGAGGCTGAGATTGAACATTTGATTGACTTGATAGAAGAAGATTGTTGGGATTTTAGGGATTTAGATGAAGGGAAGAAGGATGATGAAGTAGGTATCCTAGGGTTTATGGAAGTGAAGGTTTTGGGGGTGGGGAAGGTGATGTTAGGGTTCATGAAAACGGCAGCCATGGATGGAACAGAGAAGAAGAGAGACCAGGAGAAAGAGTTTGAAAGGGTTTAGTAGACTTGTTCTGAGACTGGGTAAGATTTGACAGAAAAAAACAATGTGGCTGGTGGGGCTAATAAATACCATTTGGACCATGGATTGTCAGAACCCAGAACCCATAATGTGCACTGCGGGTGCTGCCCAAGTGGTGCTAGTGACATTTTAGGGGAGTGAAATGCATCGTTGCCTTGATCACCATTTTTGCAGGATTAATTAGGACAAGCTCATATAAAATCTTTGTTATTTACTACTGCTAAATATGACCCAGTGAATTAAATTCTAGTGAATCTTTGTTAGCATTTACCGCTAAATATGATATCCATGAATTAAAGTCCGGTGAAAAAATCATAGATTTCCTTCTGGTGAAAAGGTTGTCTATGTGCAACTGAAATCCGACAAGGCCGCGGTAAATTTTTAGATCAAGTCACAAAGCTAGCAAGCAAATGTAATTTTGCCTACCTGAACTTGGATTATTTTATTTTATTTTATTTTGAAAGAGTTATCTAGGGCACAGACGCCTAAATTAGATGTGTAACTGATTAAAAGTGTAATTTCAGAATTAAAATTATGTGCTTAAGAAAGAAAATACAAGAATAAGTATGTAGACAACATAAAATTTAGTGCTTTAAACAAGATTTATCTCTTTAAACTCTCATAACATAACATAGACTAAATTATGTATGTACAGGTGATTAAACCAAATTTCCGAAAAATCTCTCGCTTCAATTTCCAAGAAGCGAGAGTCAGCCTTCAAAGGGAACGGACGTTGTTCTAGAGAACATAGTTAGTCTGTCAAGGCAATGTTCGTATTTTTACTACAGTTAAGGGGATGTTATTGCACAATCCTAGTTTGAATTTTGAGAGTCCCGGTAGAAAAGTCGATGATAATTGGCCGCAGAATTGTTACTATCACTCTTCCGGAACCTCACTATACAAGAACCACCAGTTTCGATGGTTAGTTGGTTACTCTTCTAGTGATATATTTTTATGAACGATTTTTTGGGGACCACTCTAAAATGGTGGGGGACTACTAAGTGATAAGAATATCTATCCTATAGTTATAAGGGATGTCCTAAAATGTGGAAATGACTAACCTACCCTTAACCAATATATATATATATATATATAAATACCTCCTCCCATCACCACCACCTATATATATATATAACCACCTCCTCCCATCACCACCGCCGCTCACCACCACCACCGACCACCTCAAACCACCACCGACCACCTCAAACCACCACCACCGCCAGCTCTATATATATAGCTTAATTTAAATCATTAACAAAACCAAAATTATAACAAACCCATTATTTTTCATTCATTTTTGGTTGAAAAAATGAGAAGTAATCATCAAAATAAGTTGAAAATAGAAGTTGCAGAGAGAAGTTCGGCTAGCAATTATGTGAAAAATTTTGTCGAACTAGCCGAACTCAACTTTAATGGAGGTTTTTCTTTTTTATAGAAAAGTTTGGTTACGTCGTAAAAAGTTCGGTTACACCGCAATTTTTTTCTCCTAACCGAATTTTTCTCTTAAAAACCTATATATTAAGTTCGGTTACGTCGCAATTTTCTTCTCCTAACCGAACTTTTCTCTGAAAGAAAAAATTCCATTAAAGCTGAGTTCGGCTACCTGTGTTTTCAGAAACATTAGCCGAACTACACTCGCAGATGTTCTTCAGATGTCGTAGCCGAACTTTGTTAACCAAACCGAAATCAATTTGTAAATTGTTCATTTTTAGGAATGTTTTGGCCAATTCAAGAACCATTAAATAAACTTGAAGTATCCATGAGTACCCAAAACATCATACTCTTGTTGTGGCTCTTAAAGAAAAAGATCTAACTTTTTTTCTTCCAAAACCTTCATCTTCGTCATCATCTTCATCTTCTCTCTCTCAATAATTCTTTTTTTTTGAAAAAAATCAACTTATTAATTTAATCTCACTAATCATTACTTAACTCATTAACCATTGTCAAGGGTAAATTTGATATCAAGAAAAAAACTTAGATAAGGGGTGACTCCATATTACTTCTAATTAGGGGTGTGCAACGGACGGACGGTTGCGGATTAGGGGTCACCCGCATCCAAACCGTAAAAATTGCGGATTTGGAAAATCCAACCGTGTTTGGTCCAATCACCCGCGAATTTGACATCTACGGATCCGCGGATAATACGGGCCGAATGCAGATTAACCGCGGAATTAATGAAAAAAAAAGCTTCTAAAGCCTAAAATCTTATGGGCAAGTTATCTCTAATTAATCAAAGTACCATGTTGCCTTGTACGTGCATAAATATTTATTTGCGTTAGCCTGTACGAATGATGTGTGTTGGCTCTTAGAATCATTAGTTGTTGTCTCGTCTACTTTCGTTCTTTTCCGACTATATTTAGCACGGTTTTGGTCACCTCATGGGAAAGTGTGACTGACTGAGGTTTTGATGCACTCCCGTTTAGCTATGGAGTACTAAACTAAACTTTGTTGCCATATTATAAGAGTAATTTGTGCTTTAACGTTTTGACTATAGCGTGAGTTCTATGATTTCCTTTATTGCCGTGCGGTGCGGATTAATCCGCAGATTTCAAAGTCCAACCCAAATCAAATCGTTAAAAGCGCGGATTTGAGAACTCCAACCATGTCCGGTCCACAGATCTTATGGATTGGATTTTATCCGTAATTTTATGGACGGACACGGATGAAATCCGTGGTTCCGGATTTTTTGGTCACCCCTACTTCTAATATCCACCGAAAAAAAGTAATAGTAGTCCCTCAGCATTTTGGGGTAGTCCCCAAAAAATTGTTCATTTTTATAGGATGACGGCCCAAACTCTTGTGGGCTTGCAACACCAGCCACCAAAGCTAATGTCTTCGAACCAGCAGGGAGCAAACTCCCTCTTCTCACAGGCAAATGTTTGTCAACTTCTGTCCAAGAGTATCATCACCTGGCTTATTGTTGATAACAATTGGCAATGTGGCACTGGCATCATCATCATCGCGCCTGATAGTCCAAATACATGAATGGATAATTACTAGTTAGAATACGATAATTAGTTGACACCAAATTTGAAGAAAATCTCTGATGAATACCGATATACAATATAGGTTATTTATTTCACAACGGAAGAAGTCGAATGTTGACTTTATGCCATTCCACAATCAATTAATTGTCACACGATCAATTTGCAATTTTCAACTTGGCATCAAAAATGGCTTATATCATTATCCAGGCTTAATGAAGAAGATGAGGCATGATATATGAAAGTCGTTTTCTAGAACATGATTGGTGTCTAATTTTGTCATGATATATTACCTACTCCCTATGAATGCTTATCTTGTGATCTATGAGTACACTATTGGTGTGACTTGTGTGCGCAAGTAGTGCAAAGCTACTCTAAGAGCATCTCCTGTAAATTTTATTTTTTTCTTGACACATGGGATTTTAGACCCCCATTTAAACACAAAAATTCCTATAAAATATGAAGGATGTCAAAATAAATACAAAGGTCTTCAAAAAAGTCTAATTTAGACCTCCGGGATGACCTCCATGTCATATTATCTAATTTTAATAATTATTTAAAATGAGATTAGATGGTAAAGATTTAACCACATAAGATATTTTAAGGGTTAAATCCTATACTATTGGAAATAGTTTATTAGGTATAGGGTCCTATATTTGCTACATGTGTAAACTCTCCTAAATAAAAGTCTTAATTAGACTTTCACATAGAATTTTTTACATCCACTGGTGGAGATACTCTAAAGTCTAAACTATGACCAGCTCAAATCCGACATAAAGTTACATTTACAGTGGTACCGGGTTGACCGCCTAAAATCCCATGGAACAGAACGAGACTGAATCGTCTGGTCAGGAACCTAGGGCAATTCCTATGGCAATGTTCAAATGAAAAAATTTCTTGAGCCAGGTGGATGGCCAAACACGTTTTTCCATTATGGGAAGAGAAGTGGGCAGCTGATCTTCAAACGCGCGTGTCAACTGAAAACGCTAGCGTTTTAAGAAAAAAAGGGTGGTCTACCTAAACACGCTGGCATGTGATGCACAACCACCAAAGGCTACTTTTTTAAGTTAAAAAACGGTCATTTTTTTTTTCAAATTTACCTCTACAAATTATCACCCTCGTCAAACAATTCACTCACACCAAAATCCACTTCTCTTGAATTTTCTCTTCTAAATCTATTTTAATTTTTAGTTTTATTATTGGTGAAATGCTGAAAAGGCGATCACACTTATTTGCGATCCAAAACTTGAAGTTGTTGTTTCTAAGGTATGTGGAATTTTTAAAAAGATTGAAAACTGTAAGAGGGAAGTGCAAGTTTTCGAAGTTGCTCCAAGAAAATGTTCCGCTAAAAGGCAGAGAAGAACTCCAGTTTTGAAAGTTAACAATAAAAAGTTCAAAAACAAAGGAGAAACTATTAAAGAGCGCATTGAATGGAAGATATGTCAAATAAACAGGAGGCCAAAGCTTGTACTTGATTTTTATTGAAGTTGTTTCGTACTTCTTATTGTTGTCTAAGTTTATATCTTGTAAAAGAATTGGCAGTAATATCAATGAATGAAAATATTTAGAATTTATAATAGATTTCCACTTCAGATTAAGCGATATTTATTACATTTTAAACTTTCATATAACATCAAACTACATTTTAATAAACGACAACAATAACATCAAACTACGTCAAATCCAACGACATTATCTCTATAGAGTTCATAGCATTCAAAATGTTTAAACTATCTTTTGGTTTCTTCAGTAAACTTGGTCTGAGCGATGGTTTTCTGTAAAACAGATAAACAAAAAGTTAAGATATTTATGATGCAGTTGATCAGTGAAGACAAAGGTAAGATACTCACCAGTTTTTCATTGGATAATCTAGAATTGATACGGTGAACCATTCACAAAACTTTTGTATAATGTTTGACATCATTAGTGATGAATGAAAATCTTAGATCTATGCTCTTACTGGTTCTTATGATTTCGTTCCGCGATACTACAAAATGTTCCAATACTCTTTCCCGGAAATAATTATTGTTCATTGGTCTCATCATACGATGTAACCAACATCGAACAAGAGTAACATCTTCTTCTATTATAAACACCGGGAGAGGCATTCGAGTGCAGTAAAGATGTGCTTGAGATGGACCATCTTTAAGAATGTTGAAACATGATTCATAAAGAAAAAGTTTACCGTGAGCTTCCTTCCAATTATTAAGAGTTGTTTGGATCACTTCAGCTTCAGTTACACCGATGAACTTTTCTCGATCAATTTCCCTTACTAGAGAAAGAAATGGCTTGACTGCAGACCTAATAGATTGAAAACGAGCATACAATCGACGGGCATCTCGGTTTCTCGGGTTCCCCGTTAGTGAGGCGAACATTGTAAAAATGTTCTCCCAAAAAGAACTGTCTTGATAGCCCATACCAACGATTACCCTATGAAAAAAGAGGGAGGATCCATGGACACTATTAGATGGACACTATCATACATGATTTGCATTATTTTCGCCGCAAAAGCCAAACGACAATGAATTTGAATCTAAAATTTTGATGATAAACTCCTTTTATAAGACTCTACATTTCTACCAAAAATGAGCACAATTCGAGACTTACAACACCACCATATACCCCTTTGAATATCAGCCATTAAAAGTTAACGGTTGAAATTAAGATCCGTAGATGGTGAGGTTTTGTATCTCGAATTATGCTCATTTTTGGTAAGAATGTAGAGTCTTATAAGAAAAACGAATCATCAAATTGTTAGATTCAAATTCATTGCCATTTGGGTTTTGCGGCGAAAATGACGCAAATCATGTATGATAGTGTCCATGGAACCTCCCTCATGAAAAAATATGTTTTACATATAGTTATTTCCTCTTCTTCAGTAAACTTGGGACCACGAATTCTATCAGAAATTTCTGCAGAGTGAGAGAGATTGAGAGTTTTAGAAAGAAAGAAGAAGATGTGAATTTGGAGATTGGAAGAATGGAATTTATAGGGTGAGAACGAAAATTGAGGCGTTGGAAATTTAGTCGTTAGCGGTCATGGTAAAACCGCGCGGCTTTACCATGACCACCCGTTTGAATTACCAACAACTATTTTTATTTGTTATAAAAGAAGTTTTCCATTATGTTTCATGGATAGCCACAGTCTTATGCAATGCCCTTGGATGTATATAAAGTGTCCACGGGAAGGTTGTTCACACGTCATAATGGTGATTGAATCACAACCGGAAAAGCTCAGGCATTTGCAATGTCAAGATCCTAACTGTCCAGAGGAACCACATATGCTAGATGATGCTATGAAGATCAAATAATAAGAAGAAAAGTTTTCAACACTCTGCGAAAAACTTCAAACTTAAAGCCAAATTGAAGAAGAAGTTACTACACTGCAAGCATTGCGGAGATGGAAATCATGAATACAAACATTGTCCACAGAGAATCAATGGATTCTCAAAGCACATTTACAGGACTTTTATGCATTTGTGCACTTCTACTAAAGAAGACACATATGGAAGGCATTTATGGAAATGTCCTGGGTGTTTTTTGGTGGAGTTGGCTGATTAAAGTTGAAGGACAAATCGATTCACTATGGCATTATGTTATGTTGTTTGGTGTTTATTTTGTGTTATTATAATTATCTAAACCAAACATGTGGATGTATTCACATTTGCATCATCAATATCATAACTAATTTAAATCTTTCTTGGATTAAACATTGCACCATCAATGTCATAAATAAAAACATACTGCATTGGATTAAACAACTACATCATACATGAGAATAAAGGAAATACATTAGATTAAAACAACTACTACATAGGCGTCAATTCTCATCGGGTGGTGGAATTCCTAGAACGATGTAGGGATCATATCTGTTGAGCACCCTAAGAATGTTGAAACAAGCTTGGAAGTCGAAAGGACGTCCGTCATGAGATACTACCCACATCGTTAGTGTTCTGGGTTCCACTTCATTTACAGCTTCACTGATGAGTTTATTTTTGTGATTGTGCACTAGTACATCTAGGAATTCCGATACATGATGACTAATTACACTAAAACGATGCGACAATCCATGAGAATCACGCCCATAAATGTTCCCCGTTTCAGCGGTGAATATTCTATAAACTTTCTCTCAGAAACACAACATCGCTTCGGCTACATTCCTATTGACAACATATTGTGTGTGAAAAACAAAGGCTCCACAAATAGCTAAATCCTCTTGTTGAGTGAATCTAACACCACGAACTCTGGTAGTCTTGTACATGATTTTACAGTGAAGAGATTTAGAATGTGTAGAATGTGTCAATTTGGAGTTAAAATGAGGAGTACTTATAGAACTCAAAATTCTATCCGTCGGATGACAAGATTTTTCAGCCGTCCAGATTTAGCCATTGGCAGATTTGGATCACACGCTGGAGGATTCACTTCAGACGCTGGTATGTGAAGGAAAAACGGGCGGTTCAGGATAACACGCCAGGTTTTCTGGCTCACACGCCAGCGTGTTTGGTGTCGACGCCAGGTTTTTCATCAAACGCGCGTTTGGTCTAGTGCCGCACTCAACATACCCACAAATTTGTTGGTTTTCCCATCATTTGTTCATGTTGGTTGAGTCCGTAGTTAGAGCAAAATGAACAAACTTCATGTTTGTTGAGTCCATAGGAACTGCTCTTAGAAGTTGCGTAACTCTATGTTGGAATATGAAAGGGAATGGACTTGATTTTGGAAAGCGAGTCCCGCGTTTTGTGTCACTCTGGAATTTTGCCAGATTTTATTTCCATTGACCTAGCATTTTTAGACATTTATTCACAATATGGTTGTCAATGGGTGCCAATTGTCCATAACTAAACCACAACCAGGTGAATTGTGATTTTGGGTCCTAGAATTGAACCCATTAGCAATATTGGTAACTGGTAAAATGGTTAGGGATAAATGAGATTCGAGTTTCAACAAGCGGGAATCGAACACCCGAATTTTTGTCATTTGTCAAAACTCAAATTTTTTTGTCTTGTTTCGGTTGGACTCTCTTTTTTTCCCCTTAAATTTATGTTTATTTGGAACATTTATTTAGGTATCACAATAACTTTATAAGGAAAATTATCAGATCCAAGTGAAGGCAAACACTACAAGAAACTTAATATATTGCAGCACCCAATGATTATGGCATAAACCCCTACTAGTGTCGTGATAACCTATGTAGCAAGAAGTCTATTGTTGCAGCAAGAGATTATACTTTTTTGCCACACTCTTTTCATATTGTTTCTACAGTTGTGTGGCAAAAATTTCATTTTGCAGCAGGTGACTAGAAATTTGATTTTGCAACACCTATATTGAAGGTGTTGCAATATATGGTGCAGCAATAGCTAGATTTTCTTGTAGTGAAACAATCATTTTTTCCTTAGATTTAATATTCGGTTTAAATATTTATAGAAATGTTTAGATGAATAAGAAAAAATTGATTCCATCCAAATGATAAATTCTAGTGGAATAAGAGAAAAGTTATAACCGGTGTTTATATGAAAAAAATGGGAGAGAGTATCCCAACCACAAAATTTTGGTGGCATGGATATTAAGCAAATTACAGTGATGTAGTCTCCTAATGATTTATGGGTGAAAATTCAAAAGGGTAAGTATTTCAACAATTGTGATCCTATCTCTGACTCGGTAAGCGCTAATGGCATCTAGATTTGGAAAGACATCCTTGAAGGCATGGCAATCTTGAAGCAATTCTCTTACTAGGAAGTAGGTAGTGATAAGAAAATTCATATTTGGAATGATAGACCATCTATCTCCACTACTCTTAATACTCAAAATTGGTCTTCTAATATGGTTTATGTTTCTCAGTTGATTGGTCATAACTTTAGAAGCTGGAATTTGCAGGTATTACGATCTTTTTTTGACAATGACACCGTTAAAAAATCTTAGAGATCAGAATTCATTTTAATGGGCAAGATCATCTAAGATGTCTCCCTAGTTCTAATGGTTTATTTTCTATAAAGTCAGCGTATAAAGCCATTTTGAATTGCAGGAATTCTGAGATTGGTATAGGCAACCAAATCCAAATCCATTGGAGGAAATTTCGGAAAGGGATTCTTCCCCCCAACATTCTCAACTTTCTGTGAAAAAGTATCCAACAATACCTTCCTACCGGTGATGAACTTGCAAGTTTTTTCCCCAATATTAATACTCATTGTCGTTTTTTTTTAAATGATAGCGTTGATAGTTTCCTACATATATTTATGGATTGCTCATTTGCTAGGAATGTCTGGAGATCTATTGATACTGATCTTGCTACTGTTGTTACTAACATTGATTTGTATGATATGATAGTTTCTTTTTTCATGACAATAATCCAAGTACTCTTAACTCCAAACTAGTTGAGTGGTTTGGGTTTATTATGTGGAAAATCTGGAAAGTAAGATGTCTCAAAGTCTTTGAAATATTAACTCACAAATAAACCATCTGGTGTTTATGATATATTCAGATAATATTGAATATGCATATGGCTCGGACTACTAGAATTCAAAACAATAACTCAATTGTGAACAAGTTAAACTATGGCGCAGTCCTGCAAATCCCTATATCAAATAAATTTTGATGAAGCATTTAAATTAGCTAATAAAGAGGTTGGAGCGGGACTAATTTCTCGTTCCTGCGCAGGTGATAACAATGGAGTTCGATACTATCACTTAAGAGCGTTAGATTCAGAGCAAGCAGAAGAAAAGGGACATTGGAGGTTGTTCTATGGGAAAAAACAAAAGGAATTTGAAATCTTCATTTGGAATGAAATTGTTGAAATGTGATATCAGCAATCAATGGTAGATTTGAGTCAACAAAATGGACTATCGGAAACATTGTAATTGATAGTCTAAGTATCTTATCTAGTTTTGATAGTTGGATTTGCACTTTTATTCATAGAGAAGCAAATCATGTTGCACACTTTCTAGCCAAATATGGCATTAGAATTGTTAATGAACACGAATGGTCTGAAAAAATCGCTATTTGGATATAATTATGCATGCAAGAGGATAACTCTATGTAATTCAGCTTTTCCAATAAAAAAAAACCTATTAAACAAAATAAAAAAGAACATATATATCATGGTAACTTTGTACGAAAAATTATTAGATTCAAGCTAACATGAAGAAAATTAAAAAAAAATGATGATTGAATTTCAAAGACACAGTGTGTACCCGGACCCGACGAATATCTAGGCTTTTCACCGAATCTGATTATGGGTCCACTAAATTTGGACCGGAGTGGGGACTGTTAGGATTTGGGCCGCCTTTTTTTATCGGGTCAGGTTCTGGATCCATATGTACCCAGAAAGAATCTTACCCCGTAGACAGTCCTAAATATGACCAGCTCAAAATTCTACATACACTAGACACCCACGATTATCTAAGCAGTGTTTTTTTTAGTAATTAAGTTATGCTTTTTTCACTAGGAAAATGTCTATTTGTTTCTCGTTGTTGTTACAATGAAAAACGAGCTTGATATATATTAATATTAGCAAAAGTATGGCTTTTTAACTAAATCGAAAAACTAAATTACTAGTTTGATCACTAAGACATTAAGTTAAAAACATACTTTAAGATGATGGTATTTGGATCTTCCAGAAGGAGAAGCCAGTCTCATAAATTGGGAATTAAAAACAAATTGTTTCACATAAAGTTAAACATTGATTTATAAAATTCATTCTCTAATTATGTTTTCAACTTAATGCCAAGCACTATGGTGAGGTATTTTCATCAGCTACAACTTATTTAAAGCTAAAGGAAATGGGTCTAATGCAAACTTCACTATGGCGTAAAGTGAAAAAGCAAACGGGTTTATGTAAAGTGAAAAGGCAAACGGATACTTAGTCTCCGTGTGATTTTCCTTAGCTACAAGGCGCATCAGATATGATCCACTTTAAAGTGTAGCTAAGGGATATCGCTGCATTTAAGCGATACAGAAAACTTTGGATTTGGCTACAATTAAGCTATAGCTAAAGGATAACCTTCACCACGGTGCTTGGCCTAACTTCAACTTTAAAAAAAAAAAATCTGAAAACTATCCAGACACCCGCAAAGTATTTCGAATCTATATATAGAGTTGACTAATTGAAAGGAATTTCAGTACATGCACTTCTTAATAATTAATCATTGTTGTCAGATTTCATATTATTTTTCTAATCAAATACAATCTTCAAGAAATCATTGAAAGCAAAACAAACTCAATTTTCAATTAGAAGCCGATATCTTTGAAAATGGACCGCCAAATATATTTTTAATATTGTTATTTTTGGAACAAAAATAAACTTATGGTGTTAACTAGAATTGGTATAAGTGAATACCTAGGGCTGCACATGGGTCGTTTGGGTCGGGTTTGGCCTCACCCATCACCCAACCCACTGATGGTGGATAACAGAAGTTTTCACCTGCAACTAACCCAACATTAACCGAGCCACATTACGGTGAGTTGGATCGGGTGGGTGGTGGGTTACCCACCATAAAATACAATGAATATTACATTAAGAACCCAATCGAAATAAGCCAATCCAAAATCAATCTTAGGAAACAAAATCCTAATTAGTAATTACAAATTACAATGATTCCTAGTCTCACCTTTGGTTGTTGGTTTACTGGTGACGATGTTGATTGATTGCTGCTGGTGATGCTGTGATTTGATTTACAAAGCGAAGAGAAAGTGAAAAAAATAAACTGAGCCTCTGATACTGCTGTTGAAGGGAACTGATTGAAGACTCTTCAGTAAAGAGAAGTTAGCGATGATTAGGTTTAGGCATTATATATTATTACTTCAATGGATGTGGTTCATCTAGGATACGTAATCCAAGGTTAGCATTAATTTAGAAATATTGTAGGTGGGTGGGTTGGGTCGGGTGAGGGAAGTTGTCACCCAGAGTCGACCCACCATACAATGGGTTTTGATGTTGTGACCCATAGTCGACCCGCTCCTAAGTGGGTTAGGTCGGGTGCGGGTAATTTCAAATTGGTGTAGATTGGGTTGGTGGGTTGAGTCGGTTTTGTGCAGCCCTATGAATACCCCAGAAAATTAAACATGTTCGACGCTTTTGTGTTTAGTGGTAATAAAGAATGCCTTTGAGCTTTGGAACGAATTTTGTAAAAGGTTTTCCATGTCTCAACTCAAAACATAATAAATTAAGTAGGAAATATCAATAGGTTCTACAAGTAATATATTAGTGTTAGTTTGGTCTAGTTGACCCAGTCAACTGTCTGTTTGGTCCTTTTTAAAAATATATATTTTTGTTTGGTCCTAAAAATTATTATTTGGTCATAGGGTGGACAATACTCACGCAGGATGACGTCATCAATGATGTCACAGTCTCCTTTAATAGTGGCAGAAATACCCCTTTTCACTTTTTTCTCTCTCCTAATAAAAATAAATAAATAAAAGCTTAAAATTTAAATATCTTTTGAACCATATGTCCAAAAATGATAAATTTTATACATTCGGAAAGCCCTCGACGAGAGCTTTCCAACGAGTACCATTATCACTATATTTCGGAGCCTTTAATTTTTACCTTATTTTTTACCTATAAAATGAACTATTACACGAGTTCATTTTATAAAATGAACTACTTTAATGAACTATTATGCTAGTTAGTTCATTCTAAAAAGTGAACTCTTAGGATTAAATAACATAAGAATTCATTCTATAAATTGAGCTACCATATGACTTCATTAGACGAAATGAACTGGTGTTATCAACTATTATTACGAGTTCATTCTACAAAATGAACACCTATCAGGGTTCATTCTACAATATGAACTACCATTTACGAGTTCATTTTATAATATGAACTACCATAATGAACAACTATTACGAGTTCATTCTACAATATGACCTACCATTCTTAATTATCATTATGAGTTCATTTTACAACATGAATTATCAAATCCAACCATATGAACAACCATTATGAGTTCATTCGAAAATAAGAACATTTATCACGATTTCATTCTACAATATGTACTATAATAATGAACTATCATTGCGACTTCATTCTTCAAATTGAACTACTATTATGAGTTTATTCTACAAAATAAATTGCTAGTATATACGAGTTCATTTACGAAATGAACTGCTAAAACTAGAATGAACTACCAAGTACTAAAATAGTGTTCATTCTCGGATATGAACTACTATTATACCGAAAAAAATAAAATTCTGAAACATAGTATAATGAGTACTCGTTGTGTATATCTCGTCGAGACCTTTACGAATATATATAATTTATAAATTTTCAACTTATATTCTGAGAGATATTTAATTTTTAAGCTTTTATCTATTAACTAGATTTGTGCCCGTGCGTTTTTTTCAATTAACTTGGTGTGTGAAGGGCTTTGCCCCGCCCCGTGGAAATACATTTTTGATTTGGTGTGCGCGGGGCTTCGCCCTGTATCAATATATTTTAAATTTGGTGAGCCCGGGCTTCGCCCCTCCCCGTGAGGATGTATTTTAGATATGGTGTGGCGGGGAAAATACATTAAATAGGTGGAGAATATGGTAAATTTTATTTATTTTTTTCCTTTTAACTTGGAGTGCGCGGGGCTTCGCCCTGCCCCATGGCAATTCAATTTTTATTTTGTGTGCGCTAGGCTTCGCCCCACCCGTGTAGATGCATTTTTTATTTGGTGTGCGCGGGGCTTCTCCCCACCCAGTGGAGATGTATTTTCTATTTGGTGTGGTGGGGAAAATACATGAAATAAGTGGAGAATATGTGCATATTTTATTTATTCTTTCTTTTTATTTTCGCAGAATATATGTGTACTTTTTCCCCTTTATATATTAATTTGGAAAAAAGAGTCCTAATATAGTAGTTACTCGATTTCCAAATTGAATTTGGACTTCCAAAAAATTTCAAAACACAGTAAGTTAGGTTTTCCTTTTAAGTTTGTAATTTTTAAACCAATCATACGTTGCCAAGTATCCTCACCTAAATATTTCCATGTCATGAATTCCAAACTGAATTTGGTTTCTTTTTTTTTTTAATTTTTTATTTCATATTCTTTTTAAATTTAAACCAATTGTACGTTGCCACGTCCTCACCAAAACGCTCGTTTCACAAAACTCAAAAAAGGCCTATTTCGACCAATAGGCAACGAGGGTTTCCTCACCGTTCAAAATGGGATATTTATTTGTCTAGGCCTTTAAGTCTTTACATGTTAAGAAGAGAGACAAATTAGTTGAAGAAATAAAGAAGAGAAAACCATACAAAAAATCACGTGAGAAAAAAAGAAAATAAGAGAGAGAAAGGGTACTTTAGATACTTTAATATTTGTAAATAAATAAGGACCAAACAGAAACTCCCTTTTGTTGGTGGACCAAACTAACATGGGACCACCTAAAAAAAGACCAACCAATTATTTTCCCATAAATTAAAGCTTGTAAAAGTTTTTCTATCTCCTTTTTGAGGGGAAAGAGAAAGGCATACTAAATCAAAAAAAGATCTGCGAGATCCCAAATCTAGGTAATAATCAAATAGAACTAATTTTTATCTCTTCCAAGCAGAGCTGTAAATACAAAATTTACACCAAAATAAAAACCACATCTCCTCCATATGTAAAAGATGATCCGAGCTGCTACAAAGAAGAAAACAATAATCAAAGTTTACATAAATATGTAGATGACAAAAATACAACATCTACCCAATACTGACAGTTGTACAAGTCCTACGAGCTAACCTAGGTCGAGGTCGGGAAGACGAGTCTTTAGTATTGCAAGATTTAGAGGACATTATACTCTCATAACCATGACCTGAAGAAAAAGACCAAACCACGTGCATGATATGAGTCTGGAGACGACAGTGAAGATAGAGACCGAAGACACACCTAGAAGTCAAGACTATGAGCCCACGACCTGGAGTAGGAGTCTCGTGACAAGGTGATATGATGAGGGTACCCAAGTACACCACAATATTTTTTTTTTTCAAACTGTAAGTCTGATACCAAGTGTGATTGTCTATGGATAAAGTCGAGACAATACAACAACAAAGTATACACTTGATAACAGTTATGGTATTAAACCGGTATACTATAGGATCACAATCAAGTGTCTCTAGTGTATTTACTTTTAATTATAATAAAACAATTACAATTGGGGAATATAAAACCAAATCACACAACAAGAATTTGTTAATGAGGAAACTGCAAATGCAGAAAAACCCCGGGACCTAGTCCAGTTTTTAATACTCTCAGAATTAAGCCACTATACAAATAACAAATCCAACTTCGTATAGTTGAGACCAAGTAATATACCCTTAGTTACTTAGTTCCCTCAGTATCCATGCGTTACAACCGTCTATCCAACACACATGAATCCCAAGACAGAAATCACTATCTTGAGTTGCTTTACCGATGTAAAGTCTTAAGCACTCAATTCCTTTTGATCGTCTTCCAAACAGTAAAGGAACAAAGTTGTTGGTTAACTACTCCAATAACTTTTTAAGAAAAGATTCGTTAAGTTTGTGACAATTGCTCTTCCGTTTAATCAAGTAAATTCCTTTGTCGGGTAAGATCAATCCAAATCCGAAATAATCAGATCTATATTCACAACTATCAGATTCGGATACTAAAGAATACCACCAAATGATAGTTGGCGATCTATACGACTATTTGATCAAATCTATCAAAAATAAATCAGATCTTAGTCGGATCCCAGTCGATCAAGATGTGTGCACAAATATCACGGGATGTAAAAACCAATAAGAAAAATCTTTTTTCTTCAAATCTTCTATTGTACCTGCACACCACAAACTTGATTCCACATATGATCGATCATGCATAGAATGGAGTCTGTTAATAATGAATGATGACAAGTTGTCTTCAGATCTAAAAACAGTTCTGAAGATCTCGTCAATACTTTGATATAGTTTGAGTGATCTTATGTCAAAAGAGAAGGCTCTCAAAAATGATCAAACCAGGTGCAATCAAAGTTTCAACAACCGTTAGTCAATCAAATCAATAATTGAAAACTAAAATAACAATGTAATTATCTAGTTTCCCACCATCGGTAATCATAAAGCTTCTTGATCCCACATAAATCTTTAAATGAGCTTAAGTAAGAGATTTCGCCTAATTAGGGTACTTTCCACTTTGGATAGTCGGCTCTAACAGAAATAACACAAATGAAGTTTTCCTGCCTCTTAGGATAGTTTGCAAGAAATGAAAACTCAACTATTTATAGACCAAGTTTGTTTGGACAACAAGAAAATTCCAAAACCAAAATATTCTCAAGATATACAATAAATTACCTAATTTCGGTTGTCATATTTTCAACTAATATCCAACCTGTAATTGTGAAATCTCTCTTTAGAAAATATCAAATATTAGCTTAGCATTTAATCTATCTTTTCATGAGATACGTTTTGATTGCTAGAAAATCAAAAACATATAATACGAAAATCTTAATTAAAAGATTCTCAACTTTTGGTTTGGGATCACCTTGAGTATCAAATAATATCATTGAACAATTAGAGATAAGAATTATGTACATATTCAAATTATGTCGACATCTATAACTTTCCTATTTAGCAAACCCTAATTTTGAATTCACAGGAAACCATAAAGTAATATGAGAATATTGAGAATCGGTTTTTTTCTCTTGGGCCGGTTCTACCATGACTCGATACATAGTTAGGGATCGTTTCTTGTTAGAGCATTGCTCGGTCGAACTCACAAGTGTTGCTATCTCAAGATTTTTGTCAAATTTAGTACAAAACTATATATTGATTTCTAGTCTATATTTAGTCAGTCTTGGATTAGGATAAAAGTGTGTAGTTCAGATTCGAATATCACAGTGTCCTACCGTTTGAAGGCGAAGATCAACAAGAGCTTTGGAGAACTTCAACATCAAAAGGTAAGTGAAGACTGAACCACCTATATTTCAAATTTTCACCTTTCTATCTTTGAGACATTATCGCATGACTAAATTAGACAGTACATGCATAACAAAAATTTCGAGTCAAGTTTATCTTGAATATCATTCTCGAAATATGACTAAGCTTAAGAATATTTGTTCATACTTGATGAATTTTGTTTAGAGCAATTTATTATTTATAACCTAATCATGATTCAAGATTTAATCATAAATAGCCTGGAATAGTGATATGTGTGTCATTGATATTATTCAAGAATGTTTCGAATCGATTATTAGAGAGATACATAACTACTGTAAATTTGGATACAAGACAGTATGCATACCAGTTCACATACTGGGAGAATTGTTATAGGTCCGCGGACGCATTACATGTACCCAGTACACGTACTGGCGTAGCTATAATTTGGAAACGACTTTTTGGTACGCATACCCGGTATCCATACCATAAAACGTCCGTGAACTCGTGAACCAGGAAAGGTATGCATACCTCGTACGCTAACCAGAAAAGATCTGTTGGTTTCAAAACCAAATAAGGTACGCATGCCATAAATGATCTGTGAGTTCCTGAACTGGTTTTTGTCTTAAGGGTACACATCCCCGGTATACATACTATGACAAGAATATTCACGAACATGTATAGTACACGTATTTACCTTGTAGAATATTTTCAGATGCATCAGAATTATATTTGTGCGATAATTGGCATTTGAATAACTCTCTAAAAACACTATCTAGATATTTTTGATCATATGTGTGATTCAAGAAAAGTCTTAAAGTGTTATACGAAAATGATTAAGCTTATTTTTCAATTGGCTAGTTTCGGCTAACCTTCATGAACATGTCATTACACACGGTTCGGTTACGATTCACCCTAACCAGAGTGTATATTGTGTTATGTTAATCTCAAATCAAGTTTTTCATATAATAGTGATTATTGATTGCTTGGTCCCAATGTTATCTTAGCTTAAACCTAAAGCAACCTTGATCTTGAAAGTCTATAAAAGGAGAACCTCAAACAACTGGGATCTTTGAATCCCTTATAATATTCTTGTTTGTCCTAATTGTAAACTAGAGCCGTCTGATCCTTGAAACCTTCTAGGATTTAGCGACTAAAAATACTTCACCTAGGGATTCATGAAGCCAGGTCCAACTATCTATATCTTGATAGTTAGAGTATTCTGATCTTGTTTTGATTGTTGAGATGCTCACTCAAACAAGATAGATAAAAATCACAAAGTATCTTCGTCTCAGATTTTGTGATTCCACAAGTTTCGACTTGTGAGGTGAATAATAATCTTGGCTGCTCTTCGAGTGTCATAAGACCGGATTTTGAGGTTAGCTAGACTTTGTCTATTGCTATCGATTTCCCACCTCATCTTGATCTTTGATCATACCGGAAATCACATATAGGCTTATCTGTGGGAGGTAGATTGGTTAAATTCTTCAATTAAGTTGAAGCAACTCTTAGGATGTAAGGACGTCAGCTAAGGGAATCAATTGCGCGGAGTCCTGCTAGGATTCAAAAGGCATAAGGAGCGCGACTGTAACTAATTTTTGTGACTGTTTAATTCGATCTCTACTACATTCCAATACGATGTTTTGATAGTAGGCTAGTCTCTGTAGCGGCTTAATACAGTGTGGTGTTCAAGTATGGAATAAGTCTCGAGGTTTTTCTGCATTTGCGGATTTCTTGTTAACAAAATTTTTGGTGTATGTGTTATTTCTTTTGCACATTATATTGTTTATCTTTATAATTGAAATATCACAGGTTGTACGTAAATTAATCAAAGTATATATATATTCATCCTTATGTTGGATACGACTTGATTGATTCTTGGATATTGATCTTTAGAATCGTCCAAAAACTTTAACACATAATTAGGTTCACGGACTTGGTTCTGTAAACATTTTAATTATGAGAGAAAGAGATATAAACTCTTCATATAATTCTTTGATTGAGATTCATTAAGTTGAACTCTCGGAATTGTATTCGAGTTTAGTCCATACAGGTTTCCTAAAAAAAAGTTGGCGATGTATTTTGGTACCCCCATGTTTTTCAGTTATACCAAGTCTTCCAATATAGGTAGGGATCGGTTCTACCATAACTCCTAACAATAGCTAGGATCAGTTTTACTAAGATTCCCAATATAAGTAAGGATCGGTTCTACCAAGACTCCCAACAATATCTAGGATCGATTCTACCATGTATCCCAAAGTAGGTAGGGATCAGTTTTATCTTGACTCTCAACATAAATTAAGATCGGCTCTACCAAAATTCCCACCATAGGTTCGAATTAGTCATCCAATAGATCTTCATCGAAAACCAGACCAAAAAACCAATTAAATTCTTTTCGATTATGAAACAAGTTTCATATATGTACTTCCTTTGAACATATGTAATAAATCATAGTTTCGTAGGATGAAATCACACCTATATACAATACACAATCAAGTAACAAGTTACATAGATTATGTCAATGTCAGAGTTACGAAGTTCAAAAGATAAACGTTATACTTCGTAATTAAATATTCTTCCATATGACCAAGTATAATACTAGAGTATTAAATATAACCTCGCATGTTATATTTTCAATCTTAAACGACTTGAAAGTAATGATACGAATGGAAACAAGTTAAGTCAGTATCACTAACCTCAAGCGGAAGGATGATATCTTCATTGTAGTCGATACATCTCCACGTTCTTCAGGTCTTCAAGGTATTACTTGTGTGTCTCAACATTCATAGACTTTCTAGTCTAACCTAAACGAAATTGACTCTAGAACGTTTAATCAAGCGACTCTAATTGAGTTTTGATACTAAAATATGAACCAATGCTTGGTGGGTTTAACTGAGCAGTGCTCTAACAATCTCCACATTTGCCAATTTTAGTGACAAAACTCTAATACATATGGAGATAAACGAATTACAAATAATCATTCTTCATACGTTTAATTCCAAGTTTCAACAACACAATATCTTGTACATATTCAAAGAACAAATGCCACTTGACATTTGAATAATACAAGCTTTACTCCCCCTAAAGGAAAGCCAGGTTTATATTTTCAATTCGAACATCTTTGTTATTCCCCTTTTGTAGTATGAAAAACTAAACTACTTGATGATAAGTTTCTCCCTCTTAGTCTATGCTTTACTCTTTTGTTAGATATAAAGTTTAAGCACATATGTCAATTGTTAGTGATCATAAATCACTTGTTTACTCCATATATTTCTCCCCCTTTTTGTCACAAAAATGACAAAGAAACGAATAAATATAAGAGAAAACCGAAAGGATCTTACAAATTCATAAGAACTTGTACAACCTGTAAGAGTTAAGCACGAAGATTACACATACTCCCTCCATTTCAGAAAGACCGTCCGCTTTGACTTTGTCAAAATATTAAGGAGACGATAGTATTTTACTCGACTACCCTTAGCTACTTACCTATTTTATTTTAATAAAAATGCTAGCAATGAAAACTACCTAAAATTGTTAGGAGGATTATAAATATGAGATATAAAAAGGAAAATTAAAAGATATCAAATTTATGGAGTATAAACATAATAAGGAATTTAATTTTTGGATCAAAATATATATTCTCTTAAAAGGAGTGAAGGACATATTTGTTTCCTTAATTATACAAATTTCTTTAATATTTAGATCGGGCAATTAAAAATGAATTTATGAATATAAAAAATTTAAGGGTATATCACAGAGTTTATTGAAAATATATGTCTATAAACGGAAGCTGGACAGAATTTTGAAACTGACGAAAATGGAATGGACAATCTTTTTGAAACGGAGGGAGTACCATTTTAGATAACCAATACTAAAATTGAAACTAAGTAATCTTGTTTTAAAAAGTTATCAAGGAAACAATTGCCAGACCGAAGCAATTTTAAGATAACTTAGTTACAAAACCGAACCGATTATGTATGTATAATCGCTTTATTCTATAAGACTCAAAAGATATCAGAATTAACTCAATTTCTCTTATCAGGTTTCAATTATAAAATAATTGTACCTTCTTTTTAGAACAAGACAATAACTAGGTTAGTTAACTAGTGTTTCTCATCAAGGAATCGACTAGACTTGAATAATCGAATGTTAATTTTGACAAATTTAAACTAAGATCAGAATTAACTGAATTTTACTTATTAGGTGACTAAAACAAATGATCCCTTTTTTTTAAGCAAAAAACAAAAATCAGAATTGACAAAGTATTTCTTAACCAGAAATAATTGAAACATAACAATCCGCACAAAATAATGAAAATATAACAATTGCATCGTATTTCGTTAGGAAGATGCAAAGAATGGTCAATTAAATCAGCTTTTCTTAACAGGAAAATAATTAACTAACTCAAAAAACATACCTTATTATTAGTTTGAACACGTGCAAAAATATTATTATTTTATTGTTCAAAGATATTTCTTGATATTCAAGGTGAGATCCCAAACCAAAATGTTTGATAATCTTTTTATTAGGATTTTCGAATTTATATGTTTACTCCCCCAATAAATAAAACATATCTCTAGAAGATATATTAGTAAAGTATACTTGTATAATAGATAATATTGAGTTGTCATCCATGAGGGATTTGGGTATATTAGTTGGATATTAGCTGGAATTAGACAAAACCAAAAATTGGTATTTATTGCATGTCTTTAGATATTTATCTTGGTCTATAAATAATTAAGTTTTTTCTTCTTACAAACTTATCTTGGCACATGAACTTCATTTTGTAGTTACTGTGGTAGTCGACTAATAATATTACTTGCAGTACTATCTTGGAGAGAAGAGGAGAGTCTAATTAGGTGAAATCTCTTACGTCCGCTAGCTTAAAGACTTATGTAGGATCAGGAGCGTCTAGATAGTACCGTTGGTGAGCAACTAGAATTTGCATTTTTCTTTCTGTTTATTGATTTGATTGACTAACAATGAT